>NC_090650.1:313657078-313957078 GCF_040937935.1 Hyperolius riggenbachi | reverse complement strand
TGACACTCTGTGTACACGGCTTAGCCTGACTATATAGCATTGTGTGTACTGCCACTGTGCACCTCGCTCAGCCACGCTATATATAGCATTGTGTTTACTGCCACTCTGTGTACACGGCTCAGCCTGACTATATAGCATTGTGTGTACTGCCACTCTGTGTACACCGCTCAGCCAGACTATATAGCATTGTGTGTACTGCCACTCTGTGTACACGGCTCAGCCAGACTATATAGCATTGTGTTTACTTCCACTCTGTGTCTGCTGGGCCTGGGAACAGTAGTACACCGCTCACCCGCCACTGTATAGCATTGTGCTCTGTGTCGCTGCTGGGAATAGTGGTACACCGCTCACCCGCCACTGTATAGCATTGTGCTCTGTGTCGCTGCTGGGAATAGTGGTACTGTATAGCATTTCTGTACTGCCACTGTACTGCTGCCAGTCAGCGTGTACTGTAAGGATAAGTGAAATGAGGAAGAAATCCGGTGAAAGAGGAAGGGGCAAGGGAAGAGGTGTTTCCCCTGACGGTTCACGTACAGGCCACAGGGGAGCACCCAAGAAAACCCACTCAATACCGCCCATGTTGTCCAGGACAACAACCCTCACAGATCCAAAAGAACAGGACCAGATAATTACTTGGATGACCTCTCAAGCGTCCAGCAGTGGGTTAAGCAGCACCAGCACATCACGCACGAGGTCCGAGTCCTCAGCCAGTTACAAGGAGCCAGTGGGCACAAAGCTGACACAACCGGCAGCGACACCACGCACACAACTGCCAGATAACCAGTCCGATGAATTACCTCAGGACACAATGGGGTATTCGCAGGAGCTATTCCCAGCCCAACAAACTTCCACCTTTCAAAGGTCAATGGAGGAACAGCCAGAAATGTTGTGCCCGGATTCACAACCATTAACTGTGGGAAATGCACCGCGCACTGAAATACAAGGCGAGTCCGAGGAGGACTCGGAAACCCAAATCCCAGAGCAAGTTGGGCAGGAGGGGTTGCAATTGCAGGAGGTCGGCCGACAAGATCTGGAAGACGACGTTGGAGTGAGCTGCGCAGAGGTTGTTCTGGGGAGCTCTACTCCACGGCGGCGGCCCCCCACAATGACATATGACGAGTTTGAGGAGATGGAAGAGGAGGGTATGGACAATGTGGACAGAGACCCAGATTTTGTTTGTGAACGAGAACATCGCCGTCGTAGCAGCAGCACAGATGAGTCTGTTGAAGAACCCACTGCTGCACGAGTTCGCCTTGTGCCACAAGGTAGGCGGCGCGCAATTTCAGGCACCACAAGCGTGGAAGTTCAAGTGAGAGGCAAAAGAGGAGCAAACAGAAATCGCCAGCAAGGCAGGTGCTCCAAAGTCTGGGCTTTCTTTGAAGACTGCACTGAGGATGTTACCATGGCGATTTGCAAGGTGTGCAAGACCCGCCTGAGCAGGGGGAAAAGTATTAACAACCTCTCCACCACATGCTATCCAAACATCCCACTCTGTGGGCAAACGCGGCAGGACAGGGTACCAGCAACACTGCCTCCCTTGGGGTCACCAGACTCACCACCAGACCCGCCTCAGCAGCAGCAGTAGCCCAGCCATTGCGTGGTTCACAACATTCACAAACATCAGACGACGCTGACACTGTCACTTTCCGGAGTAGTGCTCTTGAGGTCTCCCAGTGTTCATCAAACACAACAACCAACAGCCCTTCCGTGTGCAGCGCTACGGTTCAGTTGTCTGTGTCGGAGATGTTTGAGCGCAAGAGGAAATTGCCAGCAAATGACCCCCGGGCCGTGGCAGTAACAGCCAGCATAGCCAAGCTTCTGGCCTGCGAAATGCTGCCATATCGAGTGGTGGAGACAAACAGCTTCAAGGGCATGATGTCAGTGGCCATCCCACGTTATGTGGTTCCCAGCCGCTACCACTTTGCGTGCTCTGCAGTGCCTGAGTTGCATGAGCACGTGGTCAGCAAAATAACCCAAAGCTTGAAGAATGCCGTTGCCTGCAAGGTTCACCTCACCACTGACACCTGGACGAGTGCGTTCGGCCAGGGTCGATACATCTCCCTTACCGCGCACTGGGTGAACCTTGTGGAGCCTGGCAGCGATTCCTCACCTGCTACGGCGCGGGTGTTGCCCACACCGCAAACAGCTGCACCGCCGTCCCTCCCACTGGATAACAACAGCAGCACCTACCTCTCTGACTCCTTCTCCTCCAACGCATCTCAAAGCTGTACCTCATCCGGAAACGCTAACCCAGCAGCAGTAGGATCGTGGAAGCAGTGCAGCACAGCTGTTGGCATGCGTCAGCAAGCGTTGCTGAAGCTGATCTGCCTTGGGGATAAGCAGCACACAGGGGAGGAAATTTGGAAGGGAATAAAGGAACAGACGGATTTGTGGCTGGCACCGCTGGACCTGAAACCGGTTGAAAATGGTTGTGTGTGATAATGGGAGTAATCTCATTCGCGCATTAAGGTTGGCTAAGCTGACACACATCCCTTGCCTGGCGCACGTGATGAACCTAGTAGTTCAGCGGTTCCTGAGGACATACCCAGGCGTGGCCGATCTTCTGTTGAAGGTGCGTCGAGTGGCCAAACATTGTAGAAATTCCAGTACTGCTTCGGGGGCACTCGCCAAGATGCAGGAGCGCTTCAATCTCCCCCACCATCGCTTGCTGTGTGATGTCCCTACGCGCTGGAATTCTACGCTGCACATGCTAGCACGCTTTTGCGAGCAGAAGAGTGCAGTGGTCCAGTACATGACGGCGCAGTACCGAGGCACATCCGGACAGCTGCCAAGCTTCTGTGGATCCGATTGGGCCAACATGTTGGACTTCTGCCAAGTCCTCCAAAATTTTGAGCAATCCACGTTGCTTGTGAGCAGTGACAACTCTTCAGTCAGCATTACCATACCACTGCTGTGTTTACTGAAGAGGTCAATGTTGAAAATCAAGGAAACAGCTGTCATGATGCAACTGGGGGAATCTGAAGGAGAAAACGATCAGCGTGATGGTACCAACATCAGGCCATCCGCCTCAGGGAACGCTGGCCCCAGCAGCTATGACGAAGAAGAGGAGGAGGAACAGCTGGAGTTGGAGCAGGAATTTCCTGCCACCACTGACGAGGGCCAGAGCGGTGCACGTTGGACTTCCACAATTCAGCGCGAATGGTCAGCAGAAGCAGTCCAGGAGGAAGGTGACGACTATGATGCATCACAACAACTATCACAACGCTCACAAGAGGATGATGAGGATTCTGGTAGGACTCTGGCACACATGGCTCAATTCATGCTAGACTGCATTGAACGCGACCCACGCATTGTGCGCATTCTGGACAACACCAATTACTGGGTTTATACCCTTCTGGATCCACGGTACAAACACAATGTTCCAAAACTGCTTGAAGAAAGAGTCAGACAGGTCAAAATGGAAGAATACCAGCAGGCCCTTGTGGAGACTTTAGAGAGGAGATTGACATCCTCCCCCTCCTCTAGCCAGTTGTACGCTGACAGACTGACTTCCGCAAACCCAGGACGACCAGGAGGGCAGCAAACAACGCAAGCCGCAGCTAGTGCCCAAAAGGGAATGGTATCGGCAGTGTCCTTGGAGTGGGAAAATTTTCTGACACCCATGCAGCAGCAGCCCACTGAACAGGAAGCGTGCAGATCCACCTCCAACACCGATCGCCTGGAGAAGATGGTCAAGGACTACATGTCAGATGACGTAGCTGTGTCGAACAATCCATCTGCACCCTTCAACTATTGGGTATCGAAGCTAGACACCTGGCACGAACTGCCAATGTACGCAATAGAGGTGCTGGCTTGCCCGGCAGCCAGCGTTATGTCGGAACGCTGTTTCAGTGCTGCCGGAGGCATCGTCACAGATCGGCATATCCGCCTCTCCACAGAAAATGCAGACCGTCTGACTCAAATTAAAATGAATCAATCCTGGATTGGAAATGACTACGCAACACTCCAGGACCCCAACCAAGTAACATGACCAATGAACATCTGGGATGGTGTAGCGTTTCCGGTCCCTGTTTATTGAACCTCTCATCTGTATTACATTTATGACTGCATGGCGGCAAAAAGCATTGCTGCTATATCCGCACGCTTTTTGTCCTCATGCAAGGCCTGGGTTGTTGTGTCTCAAAAAGCATGGCCTTCTCCTCCTGCGCCTGCTCCTGTTCCATCACATGTGCTGCTGCTGGGTTAGCGTTGCCGGTCCCTCCCTGTTTATGGAACCTCTTATCTTTATTACATTTATGACTGCATGGCGGTACAAAGCATGCTATCCGCATGCTTCTTGTCCTCATGCAAGGCCTGGGTTGTTGTGTCTCACAAAGCGTGGCCTTCTCCTCCTGCGCCTCCTCCTGTTCCATCACGTCTGCTGCTGCTGGGTTAGCGTTGCCGCGTGGTCCCTGTTTATTGAACCACTTATCTTTATTACATTTATGACTGCATGGCGGTACAAAGCATGCTATCCGCACGCTTCTTGTCCTCATGCAAGGCCTGGGTTGTTGTGTCTCACAAAGCGTGGCCTTCTCCTCCTGCGCCTCCTCCTGTTCCATCACGTCTGCTGCTGCTGGGTTAGCGTTGCCGCGTGGTCCCTGTTTATTGAACCACTTATCTTTATTACATTTATGACTGCATGGCGGTACAAAGCATGCTATCCACACGCTTCTTGTCCTCATGCAAGGCCTGGGTTGTTGTGTCTCACAAAGCGTGGCCTTCTCCTCCTGCGCCTCCTCCTGTTCCATCACGTCTGCTGCTGCTGGGTTAGCGTTGCCGCGTGGTCCCTGTTTATTGAACCACTTATCTTTATTACATTTATGACTGCATGGCGGTACAAAGCATGCTATCCGCATGCTTCTTGTCCTCATGCAAGGCCTGGGTTGTTGTGTCTCAAAGCGTGGCCTTCTCCTCCTGCGCCTCCTCCTGTTCCATCACGTGTGCTGCTGCTGGTGCTGGGTTAGCGTTACCGGTCCCTTTTCGTGGAACCTCTTCTCTGTATTACATTTATGACTGCATTGCGAAAAAAAGCATGTTACCTGTGCAACGAAACATGACATTTTCCACATTTAAAAGACAGTTTTTCCTTTGAAACTTTACAATCAATTTTCTCAAAAACTATAAGCTCTTTTTCAAATATTTTTTTTTCCTCTTGTACCCACTCCCAAGGTGCACATACCCTGCTAATTTGGGGTATGTAGCATGTAAGGAAGCTTTACAAAGCACGAAAGTTCGGGTCCCCATTGACTTCCATTATGTTCGGAGTTCGGCGCGAACACCCGAACATCGCGGCGATGTTCGGCGAACGTTCTTGAACCCGAACATCTAGGTGTTCGCCCAACACTACTCCTAGCTGCAAAGGATTTTATACACACAGTTTTCTCAAAACAGCAGCTGCACAGAAGTGACTCTCTCAGCCACCACACAAACTGTAATGGCTCTGTCCTCAAAAAGGAGTTATCATTATCGAGACATCTAGCTGGGCAAGTTAGGAGAGTGAACTCCTAGGAAAAGATAGCAAATATACACCATCAAGATATCTTTGTCTAAATTTCACATTGCACATTATGGACATAAACTCAGCTAATTAATGTGTCCAAATAAAATGAAATCCGTGTTCATCTGAGCAATTTATTAAGTTGATGGACTCCTCCCATTCCTACTATACAGTGTATTAGGAATAATAGTGTAAAATTATAAAAAGCCCATAAAATCTGAATTTAGTTGATGTAAACAGCGGCAGACCAAAATTGCTCAAACATTGCTTGCTGCAAGGAGCCACGGTTAAACTTGCACTCAATAACCCTCACAATAGGGATATGGGAGGGAAGTGTGGCTGAGCTGTCTGTAGTCAATATCACGTTCTAGATATTGACCTCAATTCACTAAGCATTATCGCATTTGGTAATGCAGAAAACTAATGGTTTTACTGATCATCTTGCCAAATGCCAATTCAGTAAACCTATTACCACAATGAAAAGCAAAATTACCGACTAGTGAGGTAAATTACTGACTTGTGCAGTAAATACCTCAAGAAATTGCAATTCAAAAAGATTAAAACATTTGGTAAATTAAGCAAAAGTGTTTAGTATTTACCTTCAGCTCTGACCAGCCAGTAACTCACAATCTCCATGTGGTAACATATTGACAGATGTAGCAGACAGCCAATAGGAAGAGCCAGGCAGCCAGAAAGCCACAAAGCCCTGCTTCTCACCTGATTTGGTCCGATACCCTGGAGGGTGGGATTTCAGTCCAGTGGACAAGGATGATCTCCGAGCTTAATCACGAGTAATCACTTGTGATTCAAATGAGGATTAAGGTTGAAGATCATCCCTGCCAGTGGAGCAGGAGATGGAGACTTTTTAAAAGGCTATTCTGCATCCCTTTAGATGTGAATATCTGTATGCTCTTATACAGAAGAGCTCCACCTGGTGGCTGCAGCACATCTAAAGGGATGGTGAGGATGCAATGGACAGAAAACCCAGACTCATGCACACAGACTCACAGCTTCCTGCCTAACCTGCTACATGAGACTTACTGAGCAGGGCTTAGTGAATTGAAGCATGTTTGTTTGGTAAATTACCAAACTTCTACCCCTTCGGGAAATCTTAGTGACTTTGGAAAAAAAGTGTAAAATACCAAAAGCGGTATTTTACCGACCTAAATTATTTTACTGAACTGCCCTTAGTGAGGCCATTTTAAGGGGTGTTGTTCTGCTGCAAGCTTTTTTGGAGTTTGACACCAAGCCCTTATTCAATTCACTTTTTCTCCTGTTTTCTCCTAGGGGATATTTTCACAACTTGTCAATAAAATGCCTTTTAAGCCACCAGCAAGCAAGAAAATACTCATAATAATTTTGACAGAAAATCAAAATGTATTTCATAGAATAAAACTTGAATTGAATAGAGGCCTGATAGTCTAGTAGTCATTATTTGGTCATAAGAAAGAGCAGTAGTGGTGATGTGAACATCACTGAGTTATTTAAGGAATATTTTTTTAATCTTGTGATTTTTGTTGAGGCTTACTTGCTTTGTACATCAATGAACTAATGATGACCCTCGTGGGAGATTCATAGATGCTTCTGTCAAGGCTCTGATTGACTTTAGTATTGTGGTTATGGGAAAGTCGGAAGATCAAAACTGTGCATTGAGCGCTGCAACAGCAGGTTTTAAATACCACTATATTAATAATCTCTGAGAAATAAATCCAAATGATCTGGAAAAATAATTGTTTCACTGTATTGTTCAGGTGTTGATAAATGATAATAATATGTAAACAGAACAACTTTTTGCTAGTTTAAGTAACAATAATTTATCATAAGTTAGGAAATAAAACTATTTTTTTTGCTTAATTTCAGTTTAATAACCAACCACCTAAAAGCTACTTCTAACTCAGGACCACATCCTATTCTAGGTGATAAGTAGCTTGCAGATATGTACTACTTATCACCTTGCATCGCGCAAGGATTACTGGTAAATCCTATTGTCGATTTCCTTTGCACGATGGCCGATCGTTAGGGAGCATTACTCAGGCGAAAGCCTGAGCGATGCTCTGTTTTACCGGGTCATGGGGAGCGAGGCATCACGGCCTTGCTCCCCACCCATGCGTGCGGAACCCTCCAAACATCGCCGCCATCTTCCGCCGCTGCATCCTCCCTGAGAAATTTACATACTGCCACTAATCACCCACCTCAAGTCCCGTTGTGTACTTACAGTGTATGAGTCACAGTAATTACTCTGCATCTGAGCCCTGGCAACGCATCTTTGAATCTCCAGCCGGAGCTACCCATTGGTCTGTAGGTTGAGCCATTTTCATTGGCTCAGACTGTGGACAAATGGGGAGCCCCGGCGGGAGAGTCAAAAATGCTCTGTTTGTACTCACGTGACCGCCGCTTGGAGCGCATCGTGGGAGGCGCCGAGGGACGACGGAAGAAGAAGTCAGACAGGTAAGCTTGACCCCCCCCCCCCCACCCCACACAGCATTACTGGGTGAGATCCGGATAGAACTATCCGGACTCACCCGAAGCCGAATTTGCGCCCATGCCTGCTGATGAGTTCAGCAATGGGATATGGCCCTCAGAGTCATAAAAAATTAAATCAAAATTTTTTCAGGTTTTCAGTGTTACAGATTTAAAAATAGGTGCAATTTATTTAAACCCATTTCCAGAATGGACAGATGTCACTAAGGTAATTGTGTTAAAAGAATGCAGAAAAAGTTAATCCACTTTATTGTTAGGCTAGATTTCAATGTAGAAAAGCATATTAAATAGACCATTCAGGCTTCGGCTGTATCACAAAGAAAAAGGATGAATATTTCATCAATATGTCAAGAGTTTTAATGTATTTTATATTTCACCAACAAAGAGCAGTCATTTTGTACACACACACACACACACACACACACACACACACACACACACACACACACACACACACCAAAGAAATACAAACACACACACACATACACACACACACACACACATACACACACATACACATACACACACACACACACAGCTGGGCCTTAAAGCAGAATTAGATTTTGCCATTTAAATTATCTTTATAGCTTGATGACATATACAATATTTTTTTCTTACCACAGTTTAGCTGGTATCAATTTTCTACACAATAGGCATGTAGTACTGGGTCTCCAATCTGAATCCCAGCCTGGGAACTATCTCCACGGAGTCTGCCTGGGTTTCCTCCTGGCACTTTGGTTTCCTTCCACATCCCCCAAAAAACATAAGTAAATTGGCTTCCCTCTGAATTATCGCAAATTCTTTCTGTTTTAAGAAAGCAAACTTTTGTTTTTCTTAGCATTTTAGTAAGGGGGCTTTTAGGACCATTGTAGTCCCTTACACACTCCAATGAGTTCTGGGTCACCATGAGCTTGCTGGTTAGTCTGTACCTCAGTGTTACAAGCCCTACTCCATAGAGCCAAATTAATCCATGCCATGCACTGATGAGGATCAAACAATCCGAAACAGTCTGTATGCATGTTGGATTATTCTGGCTCTGTACAAATTAACAAGCTGACACATCATTGCATTCCAGGGGTTCTGGAGGTGTGTTTAGCTTCTAAGGGTAACTATGGTTAATTTTCATATATTCAGCAGTGTTGCACTGGGAGACATCTCACGCTCACTCCAACCTGAATTATCGCAAATTCTTTCTGATTTAACCATCCACAAGAGGTAAGCGCTCACAGCATAAAACAACAAGGCAAGAAAAGGACATCAATGCAGGAAGGAAAACACACCCGTTCGCCTCCTCTTATAATCAAAATACATATATCTCAAAGAGGCGCTCACGGTGGCAAGCAAAATACTGAAATGACAGATGACTTTACAATGGATAAGGTGCCATGCACCTAGAGAACTTCCCCTACACCTATATATGCACTCAATGGATAAAAGTTACTCAATTATTCATAAGTCCCTGTACATACAAAATTGTTAAAAAGTCCATGTGCACATGCCCTAAAGTCCAAAAATCAGTTGTATATGAGGTTTTTCTTCTCCATAAGGCTAGCAGCACTCAGGATGCTGTTTCTCCTATTGAGATGATATAGCAAGCCTCCACCAACACCCTTTGTGGTCCACTCACTGCTCTCCTAGACCAACCAATGGTTTATATACGCCTTGGGACCGTTTCCGGGTCGTCCCCCACCTCTCCAGCAGTGTAATGGGTCACAGATCACAGCCAAAGCGCTTCATACAGAGGCAGCCTTCTTACTCAAAACCTCAGTGAGAAAAAAACCCACATAGCGTAATACTGCTAAAAACTATTTATTGATAAAAAGCAATTGCACTCACATGTATTGTAGTAAAATCAGCGCATAGAGTAATTTAGACGGGCTCTCCCCCGTTTAGGTGGCCAGGCTGGCAGGCTCGTCTCAGTGTGTCCTGATTCCGCCGCGCGCACGGAATACCGGTGACGCCACACGTGCCTCTCCTCGCCGCTGCTCACCCTAAGCGTGTGCGATCCCACTTCCGCATCAGACTCCGCTCTATCGATTTCGTCATTCAGTGACTCATCAGGGGCATGGAGTCTGATGCGTACGGCGGGGATTCTTAAAGTCTTGACGCGCCCACCACTGCGCATACTCCCTAGCACCCCTCCAGAGCCTGCAAATTAACTTAGGTATTTTACAGAGCCATTATTCACCTAACATTAAAAGCTACACCTTCAGCTCTTTTAAAAATATATATGTGTATACAGAACACTTAACATAATACAGGGATTATCTACATAATCAAATAATTCAATTAACATATAGGCACATACTTATACGTGTTCATGCATTCCTGCTCCTCATACCCACACAATTATAATACTACCCCCTTCCTAGATGAGTATCCACCCTCCCCCCCCCCCCTATATAGCTTATAACTCCAGAATGTTATGATGAAAGTACAAAGCACTTGGTGGGTCCTGGCCGCACTTACGAAATATGACAAAGGTATTATACCTAAAAGATTAAGATGGGATTTCGCAGCTAATGATAGGGAGGATGATGAGGAAAATGATAGGGAATGGGAAGAATATTTTGATAGGTGCGGACAGGGCCTAGTCAAATTGCTGATGAAAAGGAAAAATAAGAGACTGGAAAGACTAGGAGGAGAGATAGAGGATATTAAAACTAAAATGACCCCTTTAAACAACTCTGAGGAATATAAGGGTAGATCCAAAAGATTGGGGGAGATATTTTACGCATTACTGGTTCAATGCGTAAAAATGAACGCATTGAACCAGTAACGCGTAAAAATGTATGTGTTAATGTTCCTGTACCAGCGGGAATGCGTAAAAATGTACGCAATGCGTCCCGCTGACCTCCGAGATCGGCAAGCTGGCAGCGGGGGACTGGAGCAGCAGTGAGTGACTATGAGGGCACAGGATGGTTGCATGGGGCTGGTAGAAGCCCCAGGTAAGTGAAACTCATTTTTTTATTTTGCTTGGACGTTCCCTTTAAGGATATGAATAGAATTCCAGAGCAAAAAAAATGGGCATATCAGGGATTTGGCAAAGGAAATGTTGGAAGGTAAAGATCTGGTGGTTAGGCCAGCGGATAAGGGGGGAGGGGGGTAGTTTTAAGCAAACTTCAATATAAAACTGAATTGGACAGACTGGTGGGTGATAAAGAAGCCTATACTCTGTTGAGAGGAGACCCAACAGGTAAATATATGGCAGAATTAAGGGAAATACTTAGGGAAGGGATGAATAGGGGATTAATCATGGATGAGGAGTTCAAATATATTGTTCCTGATGTTCCCAGGATACCCATCATTTACCAGGTCCCTAAAATGCATAAAAATAAAACAGAGCCTCCAGGTCGCCCCATAATTAGTGGGATAGGGTCAGTGACTCATAGATTGGGGCAATATTTGGATGAGTTCCTCAAACCTATGGTGGAAAATCTACCCAACATACTTAAGGATACAAAACATATGCTCCAAATCATAGATGGGGAAGAAATAAATGAGGAAGAAGTAATGGTTACAATGGATGTATCATCCTTGTATACCAATAATAAACATGAATTCGGGCTGAAGGCAGGTGAATTTTTCTTTAAAAAGGAGGCAAAAATAAAAGATGAACAGAGGGTATACATTATTAAGCTACTAAAGTTTGCCTTAGAATGAAATTATTTCTGGCATGATGGAAATTTCTATAATCAAACTAAGGAATGTGCCATGAGGGCGAGCTATGCCCCTAGCCTCGCTAATTTATTCATGGGGAAGTGGGAACAATCAATATTGGAAGGGGGGGGGGGGCAGTGAGAATGTGGCGTAGATTTATTGATGATCTATTTTTTGTGTGGGGGGGGGGGGTGGGCAGGAGCATCTGGAACCCTTTCTAAATTATCTCAACAGTAATAATCTGGGTATTTCCCTTACCATGCAATTTAACAAAGATATCATCCAATTTTTAGATCTAGAGATAATGCGGAATGTGAATGTAATGGGCACTAGGAGTTTTTTCAAAGATACTGAAAGAAACGGATATATATCCACAGATAGTTGCCACCACCCGGCTTGGATAAAAGGAATACCACGGGGGCAATTCCTAAGGATGAAACGAAACTGCTCAAGTATACAGGACTATTATAGACAGGCGGAGCTCTTAAAGAATAGATTTTTGGAGAAGGGGTATATAGAGCAAGAGTTGGATGGGGAGATAGAAAGGGTTGGAAATCTGGATAGACAGGTACTTTTGAGGGATAAAGGAGTGGAAGAAGATAAAGGTGAGTATGAGTTGGCTTTTATTACAGGTTTCAATACTCAATACAAAAAACTCCAGAGCATAATCAAACAGCATTGGGGGATTCTGGAAACGGATTTGACCCTCAGGAGTATTATCCCATCTCAACCAAAATTTATTTATAGAAAGGCCCAAAATTTAAAACAAATTCTTGCACCAAGCTGTGTGGAGCCCAAAAAGGTTCTGCGCATGCAGGGTTGGCAAACGGCTGGTTTCTTTCCATGCAGAGCTTGTAAAGCTTGCAGGGAAGCCAATGGCATGAAAACTAACAAGGTGATATCGTTTAGTAATGGGAGGAGTTTTAAAATTAAAAGGGTTTCACAGGAGGAGACTAAGTGGATCCACCGCATGGGTACACTCAGACCAGATGGTTTGAACATAGACATTGACTTGGTCTGCTTTCTAGGGGAATAGGAGTGTGATGTGTGCGCATGCATTCCTTACCTGGATGGTGGCCCAACCAGTGTTTAGTAATGTGTCTCGTCCAGTGAGATTCACACCTGGTAACTAAGTTGATATACCGAAGGGGGCTAGTGAGCTATTTAGTAAATTGGATAAAGGGTTAACACGCATTTGTTGTTGGGGGATGGATGGGTGGGTATAATGACTAGTGAGAACCCTATGTGGAAACTGAGTGATTTAAGATGACATGCCTAAGGTGGTTGGTGAGTAATTTAACATATTGGGTATAGGGTTTATATGTATTTTGTTTTCTTTTGGGGGGATGGGTGGACATAATGACCAGAGGGAACAGTGGATAATGTAAATGTGTGGGCATGCACTCCTGCTCTATATATAAGGCTTTTGGGGATGATGGTGGGGTAGTTTAAAATTATTAAGCTATATAGGGGTGGTGGTGAAGGTGGATACTCATCTAGGAAGGGGGTAGTATTATAATTGTGTGGGTATGAGGAGCAGGAATGCATGAACACGTATAAGTATGTGCATATATGTTAATTGAGTTATTTGATTATGTAGATAATCCCTGTATTGTGTTAAGTGTTCTGTATACACATATTTTTTTAAAGGAGCTGAAGGTGTAGCTTTTAATGTTAAGTGAATAATGGCTCTGTAAAATACCTACGTTAATTAAGATCTAGTTCTTTAGTTGTCCCCTAGATGGCGGCAGATTTGCAGGCTCTGGAGGGATGCTAGGGAGTATGCGCAGAGGGCGCGTCAAGACATTACGAATCCCCGCCGTACGCATCAGACTCCATGCCCAATGAGTCACTGAGTGACGAAATCGATAGGGCGGAGTCTGATGCGGAAGTGGGATCGCACACGCTTAGGGTGAGCAGCGGCGAGGAGAGGCACGTGTGGCGTCACCGGTATTCCGTGCGCGCGGCGGAATCAGGACACACTGAGACGAGCCTGCCAGCCTAGCCACCTAAACGGGGAGAGCCCGTCTAAATTACTCTATGCGCTGATTTTACTACAATACATGCGAGTGCAATTGCTTTTTATCATAGTTTTTAGCAGTATTACGCTATGTGGGTTTTTTCTCACTGAGGTTTTGAGTAAGAAGGCTGCCTCTGTATGAAGCACTTTGGCTGTGATCTGTGACCCATTACACTGCTGGAGAGGTGGGGGACGACCCGGGAATGGTCCCAAGGCGTATATAAACCATTGGTTGGTCTAGGAGAGCGGTGAGTGGACACAAAGGGTGTTAGTGGAGGCTTGCTATATCATCTCAATAGGAGAAACAGCATCCTGAGTGCTGCTAGCCTTATGGAGAAGAAAAACCTCATATAAAACTGATTTTTGGACTTTAGGGCTGCTAGCCTTATGGAGAAGAAAAACCTCATATACAACTGATTTTTGGACTTTAGGGCATGTGCACATGGACTTTTTAACAATTTTGTATGTACAGGGACTTATGAATAATTGAGTAACTTTTATCCATTGAGTGCATATATAGGTGTAGGGGAAGTTCTCTAGGTGCATGGCACCTTATCCATTGTAAAGTCATCTGTCATTTCAGTATTTTGCTGTACACCGTGAGCGCCACCTCTTTGAGATACATCTTTCTGTTTTAAGAAAGCAAACTTTTGTTTTTCTCTAAAAAAAAAAATGGGCCTAGATTACAATGAAGATTAGATTGTGAGCTCCTCTGAGTGACAGTTACAGACAAGACTATATATACTCTGTAAAGCGCTTATGAAGATGCCCACCTTTTATTAATGATAATTACATGTGTGGGTTAATTTACCTTATGCTAAATATACTTATTTACAAGCAGTCCCTGGGTTACGAATGATATAGTGATTGTAGGTTTGTACTAAAAGGGAACCTGAAATCAGAGGAATAAGAAAGCTGACATACTTATTTCCTTTTAAACAATGCAAATTGTCGTGTTGTCCTGCTGATCCTCTGCCTCTAATACTTTTAACCATAGACCCTGATCAAGGTTGCAGATAGGTGTTTCTGGCAACAACAAAAAATCTGACAAGATGCATGCTGGTTTCAAATGATCAGCAGGACTGTCAGGCAACAGGTATGGTTTTAAAGAAAATATGGCAGCCTCCATATAACTAGCAAATGTGAGAGTAGTCCACTAGCCTCAGGGTTAAGCAATTGGAGATCTCAGGGAGTCCTAATAGGGCAAGAAGGTCCATCAAGCTTCTCAATTTGAAGTCCAAAACGTGCAAAAAAAACCATATAGGATTTAATCATCAATGGATATTATATACAACTTCTCTTTATTTCATAAATGCGGTAATACAGCATAAAAACCAGCACAATGGTGCTGTTTTTTATGCTGTATTACCGCATTTATGAAATAAAGAAAAGTTGGATATAATATCCAATGAGGGTTGAGTCTGATATGGGAGTTTTTGTATGTTTTAGCCTCCATATAACTCTCACTTCGGGTGTCCTTAAAGTTGAATTTGTCTGAAAGTGTAAACAGGTGCCTTTACCTATTACTATGACCCTCTAATTACCTGTGACTATTTTTCTGCTTGCTCTGCCCTTTTTATGTCCTCTGTCACATGTGTTTCCTCTGCCCTCTTATGCTGTCTATCTAGGGCTCACTGTACAGTAGATACTGGCAAAATGTCCCATACAACTCCAGATTACAACTATCTCCACTCTCTTAATTCTCAATCCATCAGCTTCACTCAGCTTCTATTAGAGGCAGTGCTGACTTCATCTATGTCATCTTCCTACCCCTGATGCTATTGGCTAATAGCACAAGAGCAAAGCCAGACTGAATGCTCAGTCAGGGATTTTATCAGGGCTGTTAACAAGCAGGCTGAGCAGTGAAGGATGAAACAGAGAGTAGGGTAGGTGTTTTCTCTAATGTTCCCACTGATATATATGGTAAAATACACGAGGGTGGTTCGTGTCTGGTTCACTTTTAAGATTCATGGACATCTGTAATGGCTGCCGCCCATAGCAATCGGATGTGATCGCTAGGACAACAGTTCAGGGACCCAAAGCTTTACAGATGCATCACTGTGCTGTTGCCTAGCAATGTATCTGTACAGCACTGGGGTCACCAAACTGTGCACCCAAGTGATTGCATCCAATCGTACGAGACGTGCAGGCTGGCAATAATGCTATGCTACATGCCCAACTAGTGATGAACTTTGGCATATTTGGTATGATTTTAACTGGGGTGAGCATAATGTATTTAGAGGTGTATTATAACTGTGGCAATTGTCATGTGAACATTAGGAACGGTAAAAAATGAAAGCAAAAAAGTGTATTTTCTGCATTTACACTTATTTTACCCCTGTAACATGCCTATAAAATAAAGCATTTCTTGGAGAAAAAAAATATTCCAAAGGAAGCCTAGATTATCTCCCTCCCAGCAAGCAGGTCCTTTGAAGTGCAGCAGTGATGGTGTTCATCACAGGGACAGGGGGCTACACGAAAAGTTTCCCCCCTCCCCCAGGTAATCAATCGTGCTCCCCTAACCATCGTCCACCCACAGCATACAATGTTACAAACCTCCCTTAGGGGGAGGTTCAATTTTATTTTATTTTTTTAGCTCAGTTGCCTTTAAGCTTGCTTATTTTTGCCCCGCAGCGTTTCTAATAATAACTGGCAGAAAACAGTTATTGTCAGTAACCGGATTAGTGCAGGTGTTGAAATAACTTATAATTAACCCCTCATAATTAGCAGCTGGAATATTCAAGGCTTGAATGCTTCAGCTTTTGGAACCACAATAAACGACCCAGACTTTGAAGAAAGACTAAGAAAGGTGGACATACAGATCCTCCTAGAGACATGGACCCAGACAGAGGACGAGTCATCAGTACCCATTGGTTATCGGGAATTCACTGTTGCAGCCCAGAAACACAAACATATCAAGCAGGGACACTGCTCAGGAGGGATTATAATCTGTTATAAGGAGGAGCTCCAAGAATACATCAAACCAGTGAAGAGAGGGAACAGCCACATCTGGTTAAAGTTAAGCAGCCCCATCATCTCTTCTCAGAGTGACATTTACCTCTGTGCAGCATATATTGCACCAGCAAAGAAAAAAAATGAAAGAAGAAAAAAAAAAATATTGCACCAGCAGAATCACCATACTCTAATCCAGAGAGCTACCAAGTCCTACAAAGGGAAGCTGCCCACTTCCAAACCTTGGGGAAAATACTTATCTATGGTGACCTAAATGCCAGAACAGGAACAGAAAAAGACTACCTCACTTCAGAAGGCAATTTCCATATATTTGGACCTGAGACCCAGTACCCTGAAACCATACAGAAAGATAGAAGCAGCTATGACAGCACAGTCAATAAGTATGGGAAACAACTACTGAACCTCTGCAAAGGTCTAGGACTTCACATCCTTAATGGCCGAACCAAGGGAGACTCTCTAGGGAGATATACACTAAACTCCCATGTAGGTAGTAGTGTGGTGGACTATGCCATCAGTGACATGGACCCTGCAAGCATCCGCGCTCTCATAGTCACCCCACAATCACACCTGTCAGACCACAACCAAATCCTACTATACATCAATTCCTCAAGCAAACCCTCTGTACAACAACATCCAGGAAGCCTGTGTAACCTACCACCCACTTTTAAATGGTCCAGAGAATCAACCATCAAGTACAAGGAGACTCTCAACAGACCAGAAGCAATACAGCGACTTCTGTACTATCAAACGTATACCTACAACCCTGATCAACAAGGTGTGCAGCAAGCAGCAAAGTACCTCAACCAGATATTACACACCATTGCAGAAATGGCCAACATAAGAAGGACTGCCCAAAAGAGACCATCAAAGAAAAACTCAAACAAATGGTTCGACAGGGAATGCAAGTCACTAAGAAACAACCTACGAGCCATATCAAACAAAAAACACAGACATCCAAACAACATAGAATTTAGGACAGCACATGACGCCGCACAATGTCAATATAAAGCAACTATTAAAAAGAAAAAACAAAACCACATCCAAAATCGATTCCAACGGCTTGAAGAATCCCTGCAAGACAAGTTCTTTTGGGAGACCTGGAAACAAATTGGCAAAAAACCCAAACAAAATAATCAGCACATCCAAAATGGCCAAGTCTGGCTACAATACTTCAAAGACCTATACAGAGATATTCCTATAAAAGAACTCAGCCCAGAACAAGTACAAATATTCAGCAAACTAAAGAACCTGGAGGAGAAGGTAAAAGATTTTCAAAACCCACTTAACACACCTTTCACACTGGAGGAAATAAAAGAGAAGATAAAATCCATGCAAGGCAAAAAAGCTAGTGGCACAGATGGAATCCTATCAGAAATTATCATATCTGGCTCCCCAGAAATCCATGCTGCAATATGGAAACTATTCAACCTGGTCCTGTACGCCGGTTACTTCCCTGAGGTCTGGAATGAAGGACTCATAACTCCCATTGACAAGAGTGGAGATCGCTATGACCCAGCCAACTACAGAGGCATCTGTGTGAGCAGCACACTGGGAAAACTGTTCAACAGCATCCTGAATAAGAGAATCCTCACCTTTCTCACACAGCACAATGTTATCAGTAAGAGCCAAGCAGGTTTTATGCCAAACCATCGCACCACCGACCACATCTACACCCTGCACACCCTTATCAAGCACCATGTACACAGACGAAGAAAGGGAAAAATATTTGCCTGCTTTGTGGACTTTAAAAAGGCTTTTGACTCAGTGTGGCATCCAGGTTTGTTCCTGAGACTCCTAGAGAGCGGAATAGGAGGGAAAACATATGATGTCATAAAGAGCTCATACACTGGGAACAGGTGCAGTGTGAAAGTAAATGGCAAAAGAACACCTTTTTTCCTCCAGGGTCGGGGGGTAAGACAGGGTTGCAGCCTGAGTCCAACACTTTTCAACATATACATCAACAAATTAGCCTCAGCCCTAGAGGCTTCATCAGCACCAGGACTCACCCTGCATGACACAACAGTGAAATTCTTACTGTACGCAGATGACCTCTTACTGCTATCACCAACTAAAGAAGGTCTACAAGACAGCCTAGAAATCCTGAAGAAATTTAGCACAACATGGGCACTCCCCATTAATCTAAAGAAAACCAAAACCATGGTGTTCCAGAGGAAAAACAGGTCAGCCCAGAGCCCATCCTTTATACTCGATGACTGTGAAATCAGCAGAACTGATAAATATACCTACCTTGGTCTGGAAATCAACCAATCAGGAAGCCGTAAGTCAGCCATGGAGGCCCTAAAAGCCAAAGCATGCCGAACGTTCTATGCCATCAGGAAAGAACTGTACCACATCAAACCACCATTAAAGGTCTGGCTGAAAGTATTTGACAGTGTCATCACCCCAATCCTACTGTATGGAAGTGAAATTTGGGGCCCCATCACCTACCCAGACCAATCAAAATGGGAATGCAGCCCAACAGAAATATTCCACCTTGAGTTCTGCAAACACATTCTCCATGTCCATCGGAGTACCTCAAACAATGCCTGCCGAGCTGAGCTGGGGAGATTCCCATTACTGCTTGAGATACAGAAGAGAGTGTTGTCCTTCTGGGCCCACCTACAGAGCAGCAGCCCCGACTCACCCCACTACAAAGCCATGCTGCACAATGAAGACCAAGAAAAGCTGTGTGCACAGTAAGTCGTGGTCAGCTCTATACTCCCTCCAACCCCCGACCCACAGGTCATAACAAAAGTCCATATAAAACACACCACAGCTAAGAGCAAAGAAGACTATGTGGAAAAATGGAGGAGTGAAATAAAACAGTCACAAAAGCTAACCATATACCAGTCTCTACAAAGAGAATATAAAATGGCCCCATACCTGGAAAAGCTGCAAAACTCTCAAGAGAGGAAAATCCTGAGTGTATACAGATTGAGTGCTCACAACCTCGAAATAGAGTCTGGGAGACACAGACGTACAAACCCAGGGAAGAGAGACTATGCCAACACTGTGAGCAGAAGACCCTTGAGGATGAAAGCCACTTCCTGCTGCACTGCCCCAAATATACTGCAACCAGGGACACTTACTTTAAGAAATTGTTGAAACTATTCCCAGACTTTCTCACACTAGAAGACGAGAGAAAAACATATATCCTACTGGGAGAAGAGGAATCCACAGTGACAATCGCTGCACACTGTCACAGCATGCCACAGACTGAGAGGAACATAACGGAAGTGTAAACCTAAAAAATGCCCACAGACTGCTTAGCCATTGTCCCCATACACCACCCCCTCCCATGTCCCCCCTTTTCCCCCTTGCTTTGGCAATACCTGTAATTAATCTTGGTCATGCCAATAAAGCTATCTTTGATTTGACTTATTACACTCTGCCCAGTGTGACTAATCACTCCTGCAGTAAGTGTCAGAATAGTCTCATGGCAGCAATACTCCAGAGCAGAGTTCCCCAACCCTGTCCTCAATGCTCACCAACTGTACATGTTTTGCAGGAAACCACACACAATCACAGGTGAGGTGATTAGTGTTGCAGCAGAGATGATTAACGATCTCTTTCTACATGCAGTGTTGGTAGGCCTTGAGGACAGGATTGGGGAACACTGCTGCAGTGTACACAATGTACTATGCTTCCATGGTCCCAAAGACATTTACGGCTTACTGTTAATTTACTAAATTATAAACAGGCTGCCAATTAAACTGTAAGGGTTATTTTGAGAACAATATAACATTATATTAGAAGAAATATTGAAGCTGCACCAAGATGGCAATATCATATCTAAAGTGGAATTTTCTCTTGATAAAACCTAGTATAGGTAGTCCTACTGCTTACGAACATGCAACTTAAAAATAACCCACCGAAAAATGTTAAATTTGATTGGGTAGGAACACTGTCAAAAACATTTTTTTTTCAATAAAAACCTTGTAGTTTTTGAGAAAATGGGGCTTGATTCATTAACCTGCTGAGCGGTCTGGACGAGCTCAGCTCGTCCAACACCGCCAGAGGCTGCCGCTCAGGCCCTGCTGGGCCGATTTCCACCAAATAAAAAGCAGCACACGCAGCCGGCACTTTGCCAGCCGCGTGTGCTGCCTGATCGCCGCTGCAGCGCGGCGATCCGCCGCGTGCAGCGGCGAAAGAGGGTCCCCCCAGCCGCCCGAGCCCAGCGTAGCCGGAACAAACAGTTCCGGCCAGCGCTAAGGGCTGGATCGGAGGCGGCTGACGTCAGGACGTCGGCTGACGTCCATGACGTCACTCCGCTCATCGCCATGGCGACGAGGGAAGCGAAACACGGAGGGCCGCTCATTGCGGCCTTCCGTGTTATTCCTTGCCGCCGGAGGCGATCGGAAGATCGCCTCCGGAGCGCCCTCTAGTGGGCTTTCATGCAGCCAACTTTCAGTTGGCTGCATGAAATAGTTTTTTTTTAATTTAAAAAAAACCCTCCCGCAGCCACCCTGGCGATTTAATCAGAACGCCAGGGTGGTTAAGCTGCACTGCTAAAGCAGCGCATTCGTTAACCTGGGACTAGCTGTAGAGCAGTCAAGGGTTCCATTAGGCAATACTACGTTGCTGAATTTATCAACCTGTCATATTTCTTATTTTATTGGCAAACCAGCCTACAATGACAGCTGGAAGACGAACAAACATTTCAGGGTAACCAGCGGTCATTCTCACCAAATAACTAAGCAAATGTCCCAATACTGGTGTTTGTTTCATACTGATCTAGTGCAGTTGGATGCTGAGTTAAAAACTAAACCATATCAGCCACCTTTTGGGCTAGAAATATTGCCCAATTCAGTTAGACTCCATACGATTACACCACAGTCAGCAGCCATTTGAAGCACTGCCAAGGGTGTCTACCACTCGTCAACATGTTATAGAATGTATTGTAATAAATTACATTTTTACAGCTACCTGAATTATTTGAATATTTTGTATTTCTAATTTCAGAAGACATGGTAATGAATTTTTACTACTACCTTTAGTACATTCTATAAATGGCTGTCTAGGATTACTAAGTTACCCTATAGCTTTTGCTCAGTGTAGTCACACCGGGGAGCTGCTCTCCTGTCCTGTTAACCCGCAGGGTACTAAGCTTCAAAATGAATTTGAAAATGTAATACTTTATTTTCTGGTAGTGCCGAGTCAATTTTAACTGGCAGCAGATTTGTAATTCCAGGCATGCCCAAGACAAATACACCTCTGCTACACCGAACAGCCAGTATGAATACAAACCAAATTGAAGCAAGTCCTTAAAAATCCTAAGATTATTTGAAACAGGAGTCCAATAAAATCAGTTCACACAACCATAAGAAAACATTATTTTTATTATAAAATAAAAAAGTAATACAGAGAATCCATATATAATATAAAAAAAACTGTGTACTTCGGCAATGGTATCTCCATAATATTTTTAAAATATACTTTTACATGTCATATACTTAAGGGACCACTATCACGAATTTGAGGTTAATTGCGCAATGGCATAATTTACTTTGTAAAAAACAGTTTGGAAAGGGCCTCTTCTTGTTCCAACATGCCTGTGTACCGGTTTACATAGCAAGGTTCAGAAAGACATGGATGAGCGAATTTAGTGAGGAGGACCATGACTGTGTAGCAAGGTGCATAACGACATGGATGAGCAAACTTCATGTGGAGGAGCATGACTGGCCTGCACAAAGCCCTGGTTTAAATCTTTAGGATGAATCCGAGTGAATACTGCAAAGCCACGCCTTCTCTTCCATCATCTGTGCCTGAAAATTACACATGTTCTTCTGGAAGAATGGTCAAAAATTCACAAAAACATGAGGAAAGCCTTCCCAGAAGTGTTGAAGCTGTTTTAGCTGCAAAGGATTGGCCAACTCAAAATTACGTATTCTATTTTGAAAAAAAAAAAAACATTTGTCCAACCAGTTCAGCAAGAAAGAAAAAAAAAATAGCACATCTCTGTTCTGCACCATCACATATCCCAGTTAATACAGGGGTAGGCAAAAAAACAAACAAAAAACCCCTTAGATTCCTTTTTGACTCCAGGTGGCAGTCCGATAAAAACCCTGGATCAACTCTGCCCAAAATTACCTAGTAATTATAGCCGTGCATAGCCTTCAATGTAAGGAAGGCATCCAAGCTTCCATTAAATGCAGATATAACATTTGCCATAACTACTTCCTGTGGTAAAATATTCCACATTTTAATCACTCTTATTGTAAAGAAAACCCTTCCTAAATACATGTCAAAACCTTTTTTCCTCCATAAGCAAATCATGCCACCTAGGGTCCTTAGTACAAGCCTAGGGAAAAACAAAAAAAAGGTTATCTGCCAAGCTTATGTACTACTGCCCATTTAGCTGTGCCCTAAGGTCATGTCTTAGTTGTCTTTTTTTCCCAAGCTAAATAAGCCCTGTCTGTGGAACCTTTCTTGGTAAGTGAGACCTTCCATCCAGTGTCCTTCCTAAAGTGTGGTGCCCCTAAAGTCCCATGCTCCAAATGTGGCCTCACAAGTTATATATACACAGAGGGAGTAATATACTAGCATCTCATTATTTCCCGTTTTATGCATCCAAGAATTTCACTTTTCTTAGCAGTTAAGGCTGCTTGAGCATGTGGTTTAAGAATGTGATGTCATTAAAGTTCATGTGGGTGTGAAGGCCCACTTCTGGTAGTAGAGTGTGTATGGATGAGCATTCAGTATCGGAACACAATGGCTTCAATTCATAAAAGGCTGTGCGGGAAAAAAATCTTGTCAGGAAAATACCACATTCGGTATTTTAGACTTGTGTGCTAATTCATGAAAAATCTTCACAGCTGCGATAGAAATGCGGTAATTTATCGAACTAAGCTGGCAGTAACATGAGAAGCTGCCTTAGTTGTTACATTCAGAAAAGCATTACAATAAAAGAGGCATCCCCAACTTCCCTTTAGATGTGCATTTTTGTTATACTGCCTCTGTTTGCCCTGAATCTGCTCTGTATCTGTCTATTAGTCTTTCTTAACAATTTATGTACTTGCCACAGCTTGGAAGAATTTCAAGAAATGTTACACATGCAGGCTTTCTGATGTAAAATAAATCTGAAAACAGGCGCCCAAGAGGTTAAACAACACAGCCTGGGGAATCCAGGGAAGCCTTGTTTGTTCCGACCTCGCCACTGCTGCCTGGGAGATCCGTCCCCATTAACTTTGCTCTTATCGCTCTCTTATCCCCTCTTCAAAGCAGACGGTAATGGCAAGGAGAATACCGCCTGCTCTAATCTTTATGAATTGACATTTACTGACATGTGTTGAGGTATTCACCACACAAGGCAATAATGTACCTCACTGCTCGAGAATTTCAGCTTTATAAAGCGGCAACAGCTTTTATGAATTGACATTTTGCTAAATGTTCGGTAAAGTCAGCTGTTTAATGCTTTATAAATCGACCCCTATGTTCCGAATAATTCAGAATAGAACAAGAATTTGAGAACTTCAGATCATTGTGGTCGAGGGGGGGTTTAACGCACCTTATATAGTATAATAGTTCCACGGAAGAAGGAGTTGCTACTGCGCATGCGCGAGTTTAGAGTTCAGTAGTGATGCACTTGTCCTTGGGAACTATTTGGGGACGTAAGTAGATTGAAAAGCTGTTCCAACAGCTTTACCGACTTACAGTGCAGAAAAGATGGGCAGAGTGGAGGAACAGGAAGACTCTATACTGTCTGGAAACTTCCCTCTACCTAGGCAAGTATCAAACCTGAAATACATTTCTAACTTCAGGTTTGCCTTAAAGGAATCATTAGGCAAAAGAAAAAAAATGAGTTTCACTTACCTGGGGCTTCTACCAGCCCCATGCAGCCATCCTGTGCACTCGTAGTCACTCACTGCTGCTCCAGTACTCCCCCGCCACCAGCTAGTTTCATTTTTGCCGACCTCGGGGTCGCATTGTGTACATTTTTACGCATTCCCGCTGGTGCAGGAACATTACACATACATTGTTACAACCGATAGCGCGTAAAAATGTATGTGTAATGTTCCTGCACCAGCGGTAATGTGTAAAAATGTACACAATGCAGCCTGCCGACCCCGAGGTTGGCAAAAACAAAACTAGCTGGCAGCGGGGGACTGGAGCAGCAGTGAGTGACTACGAGGGAAAAGGATGGCTGCATGGGGCGAAATCTGGAAGCCACTGGTAGTGGGCCCCAAAATTTACAGATTATACTGGACAGAAAACGACAAACAGTTAGCTCAGTTTGCTATATTCCTAAAAATGTACACATTAAAATTTCTGACCTGGTAGGAGTTTATTTTCCTGTTTTGATTCTCAGTGAACTCAAATTTCACTTTAGGATACAGCTTCCATTTGATTTAAACATTATTTACTAAACTTAAACATATGAGTATTTGTTGTTGCCACTATGCCATTAAATCCTTATCATTCAAATTCATAAAAGTTAAATAAAACAAACACACACACACTCATGTGGTCTATAAAAGTGAAAATATTACCTCGTCCTATAGCAACCAGACTCCAGATGATACAGTTTACAAATGTGGAAATGCAGCGATGATCAAGCTATCCTTGTGGCACTAAAGTCAGGTGCAAACCACTCACCCATGCACATGCAGGACTATGCTGCACTGGTATGAGTGAGGAAGTTTACCCAGTGCAGAAACATCTTGGGTGCAAAGGATATTGGTGTCAGATGTTATGTTTCAGCTATGCAATGGAATTACTGGCATATCCTTCTTCCTGCCCATCATGCAATTTGACATTAAAAATCCCAGTAGTGATTTCCCCCTCCTGATGTCTATCCTTAACATCCTACCTTACCTTTAATACATTTCTGATATGCCAGCATTGGCTATATAACAGCTGTGCATTGGCGCCCTAATTAACCATGGAAAAAGTAAGTGATCCACCCGTTTCCAAAAATCTGGCTGGAGAGGAATCTGTTGCTGCCACACAGCTGAACACAGATTTCCAATAGATTTCAGCATAAAATCCATTTGAAATCTGTGCAGCTGCCTCTGTCTGCCGGGACCCCAGGTCTACCCCATGTGTCATGTGTACCCCCGGATACGTAATGACTGTTGCATAGTAATTTTGTCTCTCCTGTCCACTGGAAAGTCTCCCACTCTGCCCGAGTCTTTCTCCTTGCACTTGTACACCGTGACCTTGCCAAACTACACTGTAACACTCACCACTGGTCGAAGGGGGGGGGGGGTGTTTGAGGGGGTAGACCAGCTGGGCATCCGTTGGGAAATAAAAAAAAACTCTTACTGCAGCAGACCCAACTGAGCCCTTACGAGCACGATCTTTCCAGCATGCTGGATTGATCATTTCACTGGATTTCGGCCAGAAATCGTTTGAAACAAGGTTTAGGCGGTCCTGTTGCGGCACAGATCTCTGCCAGATTCGATCCTTATGATCGAATCTGCAGGATATCAATGCTGCAAATCGAGTTTTGTATGGGCACCTTAATGCAGACATACAATTATATCTAAATCCAACATAAACAATCAGTGTGATGATTAGTTTATGCCTGTACAAAGTTTTAGGATATACACAAACAGCTCCTTTTCTTGTGCATAATTTTATTAAGAGCTACAAATTAAATCTTCTCATCTCGGATCCCTATTGATTCCTCCTGACAGTCTCGTGTCAGAAGGGATCAATAAGGGCAACCCAGAAAATAAAAGCATATGTAGACACATGCCGCCATTAATAAGATCAACAAAGGTCTTGGAAGTAAAGGCTTTAAAAGGAACCTTAAAGAGACTCTGTAACAACAAAAACCTCACCTGGGGGGTACTCACCTCGGGTGGGGGAAGCCTCGGATCCTAATGAGGCTTCCCACGCCGTCCTCTGTCCCACGGGGGTCTCGCTGCAGCCCTCCGAACAGCCGGCGACAGAGCCGACTGTAGCTTCAATATTTACCTTTGCTGGCTCCAGCGGGGGCGCTGTGGCGGCTTTCGGCACGGAAATAGTCGGAAATACCCGATCGCCGTCGGGTCTGCTCTACTGCGCAGGCGCAAGTTTCCGGCGCCTGCGCAATAGAGCGGACCCGACGGAGATCGGGTATTTCCGCCTACTTCGGAGCCGACAGCGGTCAGAGCGCCTGCGCAGGAGCCAGGAAGGTAAATATTACGTCACCGCTGCACGGAGGGCTGCAGCGAGACCCCTGACGGATGGAGGACGGCGTGGGAAGCCTCATTAGGATCCGGAGGCTTCCCCCACTCGAGGTGAGTACCCCCCAGGGGACGTTTTGTCGTTACAGTTCCTCTTTAACTGATACAAAAAACGAAAAATTCAACTTACATGAGGCCCCTGCAGACGTCCTGTGCCCGCGCCGGGCCAAACAGGTCCTCCGGTGCCCGCACTGAGACAGTTTCAGGGTTTCGGCCCGGGCCACGCGCATTCACGCTCATGCCACCGTCCTGCCCATGCACAGTACAAGATTTCATGTACTGTGCATGCGTAGGACAGCGACGTGAGCGAGGACGCACGCGGCCAGGGCCATGTATGCGCAACGACTGATCAGCCGGCGAAAATGAATCTGGTTTGCTACATGGGACCAGAGAATCAGTTTGTCCCGCCGTGGGCAAAGGACGTCTGAAGGGTCGGTGGAAGCCCCAGATAAGTTAAACTCCCTTTTTGTGTCAGCTATTGTTCCCTTTAAGGGCTCATTCACACCAAACTCACTGCATGAATTTGCACAAAAGCATGCATTTTGCGGATGCAGGCAGTTTTACAGGCACACATCAGCATTCTCATTAATGGATTTGTGTGTTGCAGTTTTTAAATGAGCTGCTGTACACATTTTTTGTGTGGAAATACATGCATTAAAGTCACTGGGGCACATTGAAAAGAAAGTGAAATGCAAATAAACTGCAAAACCCACACAGACGCACAAAACTGCATCAAAAATGCATGCAAATGCTAAAAAAGTATGGGTTTTTTTTTGGGGGGGGGGAGGTGTGAACAAACCCTTTTAGTAGCTCTGCATTTAAAAAAAATGGGAAGGATGCTCCAGGAAAGGAGTAGCCATACAGCAATATTTCATATCGGAACATGAAAGAAGGAATCTGACTCTAGACTATATGCAATACCCCATTTTCATAGAATACCTTACTGGTTGTAAAGAAAATGTTTAGCTACAAGCAATAGTTTCAAGTTGCTGTTCTGCTTCGGCAGCCATAGCTGCTGCTTGTAACTGTTCTGTTTCACTCTGAATGGCACTACTTGTAACTTGCTTACGCTGCTCACTGTGCATATTGTTTTCATGACGCTTCAGATCAGAAGCCTTGGCAAATGCTTTAGGGCACGAAGCACAAATGAATGGCTTCTCACCCCTGTGTCTTCTTTCATGGTCTTTGAGGTGAGATTTGTGTTTGAATGCCTTGTCACAATGGTGGCATGCAAATGGCCTCTCATTACTATGAACTCGCTCATGTTTCTTGAGATCAGGTGCGCGGATAAAGGATTTGGCACACACTTCACAACTGTAAGGCTTGTATCCAGTATGAATTTTTAGATGTTCCTTCAGGTGTGCCTGTGTGGTAAATGCCTTGGTACACATTTCACACACAAATGGTCTGTCAGCTGTATGTAACTTCTCATGTTTTCTTAAGCGAGCTTCATCTGTAAAGTTTTTCCCACATGCTTGGCATCCAAATTGTTCCCTGTGACCATAAAGCAAATACTCAAACTTCATGTCACCTGTTGTGGTCCAAGCTTGCGCTTGTTCATCTTTTACTTCATTAATGCTGTCATTATAAGTAAGAGTTTGAGGTGCTTGTGACCCCAAATCTTTAGGTTCAGTTGTCTCCATTGTCTCAACTTCTTGACCGTAACAATTAACTTTCCTAACTTCTTCACTTCCTAGTTCTTTTAGTATGGCCTCCTGAACTCTCAGAGTAGAGCCTGGAGACTTCTCCTCTTCATGGCTTTGAGGTGTACCTTCAACTGTGTCATCTGAAGGACTATCCTCATGATCTCCTATCTCCTCAACATCATCATCTTGATTTTCATTGGCCTCACCAACTGGACGACTTATTTTTAAGTTAGTTTCATAAGCATATTTATTTTTTGGAGAAGATGGATTTTCATCTGTAGTAGAAACATCACGTTTCTGAGAGCACAACTTATCCAAAAATCTAATGCCAAGTATTTGGCCAGAAGACATCATGAGATTCACATCTTCCTTTTTGACTGAAATTTTTGAAGTATACATATAGTTAAGAACTTCCTCAAATATGTCAGACCGTAGGAAATCAATCTCTATGACCGAAGAGCTGTCAACTTCCAACTTCTTGAAAAGTTTTTTAAAGTATGTACTACAAGCTGCAAGTACACACCTGTGTGCCCTAAATTTCACATCTTCAACCACAATAGCGATGTCACAAAATTCCCCCTCAAGTCGCTGTTCATTAAGGGTCTTTAAAAATACAGTTTTATGATCATCATCATTATATTTCAGTGTTTCAGACATGGTTATGAAAAAATCCTAGAATGAATGAAAAAAAATAAAAAATCAGAACACAATAATATACCATGAAAACAGTAAACTTACAGTAAACAATTATGGTGCCCATACACACATCAATTTTCCCATTCGATTCCCTGCAAATTCGACCACTCTGATTGAATAGGATAGGAATCAATTCCTGCAAAATTACATTTTAAAACGTCCTATTTGTGCACTAATTAGTGCAATTTTGCTGAAATGCTCTTGCACTCATGAGCCCGTGCCCGGTTTACACACTCTCTGGAGAAGCGTGAAGTGGTTAAATGTTCGATTCGATCATTTCCTTTCTGAAAAGAATAGATAGTTTTGGAATATTGGGTAGAAATCTATAAGCCAACTTATAACTTTTTTTCTTGGAGGAGGGGGGCATGGGAAATTACTAATGGGTGTGTATTTGAGATAAGGGAGACATGCAAACACAAGAAGAACATGCAAACTCCAAGCAGTTAGTGTCCTAACTCAGATTTTCTGCAAAGCGAGATTGCTAACCACTACACGACCATGCCATCCCATACAACAAAACACTTAAATGTAATCAAAATTTTACTTTAGAAAATGTGGCAAAAATATTAACTGATTGTAAAATTATTGTAAAGGGAGACTGTACATTTCAAGCTCTACTCAGATAATGCTTGAAAAATTGCACTAAAAATTTTTTACTTTAGGAAGGGGCCACTATTTGTTTGACTTTCCCATCAAAGGTGAGCTGTTGAATGGTCTTGGGAATGGCCTTGGGTATTTGACAACATTTTATAGACTTGTCCATGTGGCCATAAGGCATCTCTGATAAATTGGAGATGAGCCATCTCTATTGCCAGGCTATCCTTGAAAAGGACCGGGGTGAGCGCCTCAGAACACCATGTATATAAGCCAGTATTAGAGGAAGCAAATTTCAGCTTACTTACTGACCACAGGTCTGGTGCTCAAGCTCTCTTGCTGCTTGAATCTCATGATACTGCCATTGGCCCATATGCAATTAACATTTTCTCCAGCCTTATATCCTAGGAGATATTTTCCATCTTCTCTTTAAAATAAATTATTTCCATCTTCTCTTTAAAATAACTTTTCAGCATTTTACAGGAGGAAAAAAAGAATTGCATAAGGGCCATTGAGTTCTTAAAGTACACCTGAACTGAGGGGCATATGGTGGCTGCCATATTTATTTCCTTTCAAAATATATCATTTTACATAGATCTGTACATCAGCCCTGAAAAAGGGACACATGAGGAAGAAAGAAGGACAGAGGAATTTGGTTCCCAAAGATGGACTGTCCCTAAAGAAAAGGGACAGTTAGGAGCTTGGTTTAGAAGGAAATAAATATGTCAGCCACCATATTCCCCAATCCATGATTGTAAAATGTGTGCATCATTCTAGTACAAAAGAACTTGGTTACTGGATTTTGAGGACTACTTGTGTTGACAATTACACAACTCTGTTTGGAACTGCTCTAATAGTATTTATATTGCAATAGGCTGATATGTCATACTATACATATTCTTAAAGTTGTACCATATTCAGATAAGTTTAAGATTGCAGAGGTAAAAAAGCTGTGATGTACTTCTAAAAACGCCACAAATATATATGGAATTTGTTACTTTTGTTTACCTCTGGTAAGATTTTCAAACTACTGACACCCAAGAACAGGTAATACTATTAAAAAAAAAAATCTGTCCAGAATTGCTTTATCAGCATCCTTAATCACAGGAGCACATTACTAAATCAGAACCTACATTCCCTTGCACACGCCTAGCATAGCACAGCTACACAAGTTTCACAGTCTTTGAAAAAGATAATGCTGTGCAGACCAAGACAAACGGTATACAGAAAAATGGCAATTTTTTAAGGGTGAGTACAATCAAATAACATACCATGAACAAAACAGAAGCTGTCCTTAATGAAGGCTCGTGATTCAAGTGTTAGAACAGATCACCTAAGTAGAAAAAGTAATATTTTGTTAGACAAATAAAAAGTAATTATTTAGTGCAGGAGGTGAAAACATTAATAGCAAGGGTGCACGAATTATGAAAAAAAAAAAAAAATCAAGAGCTAGGTATCAATTCACTAAGGGCTGTTCCGTAAAAATTATATTAATAAATAAGATTGGTAAACTATAGCCTTTTTCTTGAATTCACTAAGATTTCCACACATACCCGAGACCCACGAGCAGTGCTCCTCTAAGCACTTGTGACTTGAAAAGCTCTTGCTAATGTAATGTTATGCGTATGATCCCATTTGAGGGATGTGATTTTTAAAAAATCCCCTATAGCATTGCATTAGCAAGAGCTTTACAAATCATAATTTACCCGAAAAATGTTTCTTCGATTCACTAAGACCTGTTTGGTAATGTATAAGGCTAAATAGCTGTGGAGAAGGTCTCTGTAGCAAAATGTGTTCTGCTACAGTGATGTTTTTCCACGTCTGGCCAGTTGTGATGTTTCAGGTATAAGGCCTGGAACCCACTAGCAGCGTTTTTCTAAGCAGTTGTGATTTGAAAAGCTCTTGCTAATGTAATGCTATGGGTGTGATCCCACTTGAGGGATGTGATTTTTTTAAAGATCCCCATAGCATTACATTAGCAAGAGCTTTTCAAATCACAAGTGCTTAGAGGAGGGCTAATGGGTCCCAGGCCTAAGTGCATGACCTGCTCCTGCTTTGTTGCATTGACAGGTTTCAGGCTTAAAAGTCATCCCCAGCATCTCCTTAGATGTGCCACTAGAGCACAGGTGTCAAACTCAAGTCCTGTGTGCAAAATGTGGCCCCCAGGCATGGACTCACGAGTAATTACGAGTGTCTAAGCACTCAAATTTGTGATTTAAATGAGGCTTAATTGCCTCAGGTGTGCGGTGGGGAAATAAGGGGTTATTTACCCATAAATCTGTGGTATATTGTGCGCTCCAGACAGCATGCACGTGTCCTGTTGGACGTGTTACAAGCCTCTAACACCACTCTGGCTTAAAGGAGGAAGTGTGCATGCCGGGTGGGACATCAGAAAGGAAAAAATATACATATGTAGGAGCAGGGCACGTTCATAGCCTTTGATTCACTTTAGATATGCAGATCTATAGATTGAGAGGGACCTCTAGTGCATGGGTGATCTCTAGTGCAGAGTAGTGTAGCAAATACCCCCCACATACACACATATACATACCTTTCCCCCAGGTCCTCTCCCCACATAGCAAGAGTAGTACAGCAAATAACACTCCCATACACACATACACACCTTTACCCCGGGTCCTCTCCCCACAGAGTAGTGTAGCAAATAACACCACCACACACACACCTACATACCTTCCCCCCTTGGGTTCTCTCCCTACATAGCAGAGTAGTGCAACAGAGCAGTGTAATAATTACCTGCCCCAGCGCTGCATCGTGTCTCTTGTGCTCTTCCCAGCAGCTGCATGCTCTATACGTCCATACTTCCAGCTCCCGATCACCTGACATGCATTCAGAGCCAGAAGTATGCAGCATAGCGCATGCGTCTATAAGGAAGATTAGAAGAAACCCAAAACAGCACTGCTGCTGGTGAATATTACATTGCTTCACTGCACTACTATGCAGAAGGGAAAATGCAGAGATCTAGCCCAACTGCCGCCCCCCACAATCACTATAGTTACTACACTTAATAATCTTAACAATGTGGCCCCCAATGTAGACGATGTTTAGATTTTGGCTCCTTACATGATTGAGTTTGGTACCTATGCACTAGAGCTCCCTCTCAGTCTATAGATCTACATGTCAAAAATGAATCAAGAAATGCTATGAACATGCCCTGCTCCTGCATCTCATTTTCTTTTTTACTTTCTGATGTCCCACCCAGCAGTGCATCGGATCAAATGGTGTGAGTAGTAAAACGGGTGGCTCTTCCTATTGGATGTCTCCTTTGTCTGTCCATTTTACCAAATGCTGAATGTTAGTTACCGACAGCTCAAGGCTAGTCTTAATGGACCAGTGTCACGAATGGTTATTTTTTTTCAAATAGTTACCTTAAGTGCTGTTGTAATAAGATTATAGGTATCCAGCATTTATTTTTTTATAATGTGCAGCATGAGTAATAAAAACTTACATTATTCAATCAATCAATCCACCCACTGTATTGGCGACGGCGACATGGGACAAACTAACCTGGATAGGGGTGTACAAACGGCAGTTTCAAAGTAGGTAAACTGCTCTGACTCCTGCCTTGATCGGCTGCTCCACACGAGCGCTGACACAGCCGCTCGTAGTCATATTGACAGGTGACGTCACCGCATTAGACACTGGAAGCCTGCGGAGGGGACCTTCAGAGTCCCGTCTGCACAGGCACTTCTGGGGCCACTTTTGAGGCTAAGAGACTCGCGCACATGCGCAGTCTTATTCAACAATATCACTGCACACTTCGGCTTAGACTGCACGTGTCCGCAAGTCTCTTAGCCTTAATAGGTGCCCCCAGCAGTGCCTGCGCTGACGGGACTCTGAAGGTCCCTTTCACAGGCTTTCAGTGTCTAATGCAGTGACGTCACCTGTCAATATGAAAGGCGCTCCCGCTGAGTGTACGTGCTCGTCAGTGCTCGTGTGGAGCAGCCGATCAAGGCAGGGGTCAGAGCAGTTTACCTACTTTGAAACTGCCGTTTGTACACCCCTATCCTGGTTAGTTTGTCCCACGTCGCCGTCGACAATACAGTGGGGGGATTGAATAAATAATGTAAGTTTTTATTACTCATGCTGCACATTATAAAGAAAAAAATGCTGGTTACCTCTAATCTTATTACAACAGCACTTAAAGGGAACCTTAACTGTGGGAGAAAAAAAAATTCACTCACCTGGGGCTTTCCCAAGCCTCCTGCAGCCGTCCGGTGCCCTCCGCGGCTAAGTTTCGTTTTTGGCCGACTGCCAGTCGTCCTCTGGCAAAGCGTCCTCTTCTTCCGCATTCCCCGTCGTAAAGCGCGTCCGCATGACGCGTCTTGCGGACGCGCTTTACGATGGACGGCTGCAGGAGGCTTGTGAAAGCCCTAAGTGAATTTTCTTTTTCCCCCAGTTAACCCCCTTGGCGGTATGAAAAATACCGCCAGGGGGCAGCGCAGCAGTTTTTTTTTAATTATTTTTTTTTTTAAATCATGTAGCGAGCCGAGGGCTCGCTACATGATAGCCGCTGCTCAGCGGCATCCCCCCAGCCCCGCCGATCGCCTCCGGCGATAGGCGATCAGGAAATCCCGTTCAAAGAACGGGATTTCCTGGAGGGCTTCCCCCGTCGCCATGGCGACGGGGCGGAATGACGTCACCGACGTCAGCGACGTCGGGACGTCATTGGGAGACCCGATCCACCCCTCGGCGCTGCCTGGCACTGATTGGCCAGGCAGCGCTCGGGGTCTGGGGGGGGGGGGCCGTGCGCCGCACCGGATAGCGGCGATCGGGCGCGCGGCGGCGGCGATCGGGGTGCTAGCTGCGTCCAGCAAAAAAAAAAAATTAAGCAAATCGGCCCAGCAGGGCCTGAGCGGCACCCTCCGGCGGCTTACCCCGTGTCACACACGGGGTTACCGCTAAGGAGGTTAAAGAGACTCCGTAACAAAAATTGCATCCTGTTTTTTATCATCCTACAAGTTCCAAAAGCTATTCTAATGTGTTCTGGCTTACTGCAGCACGTTCTACTATCACCATCTCTGTAATAAATCAACGTATCTCTCACTTGTCAGACTTGTCAGCCTGTGTCTGGAAGGCTGCCAAGTTCTTCAGTGTTGTGGTTCTGTGATGCATCACCCCCCTCCAGGCTCCTCTCTGCACACTGCCTGTGTATTATTTAGATTAGGGCAGCTTCTCTCTTCTCTCTTATCTTTTACAAGGTGGATAAATCCTCCTCTGAGCTGGCTGAGCTTTCACATACCGAGGAATTACATACAGGCAGAGCTGTCTGCACTCTGCAGGAAGAAACAGCCTGACACTTCAGTGGAAGATAGCTGCAGGGGGAAAGAAACACACAAATTATCTCTTGAGATTCAAAAGGAAGGGTGTATACAGCAGCCTGCTTGTGTATGAATGTATTTTCTATGTGTGGACATACTGTACATCAACCTACTTCCTGTTTTGGTGGCCATTTTGTTTGTTTATAAACAAACTTTTAAAAACTGTTTTTAACCACTTTTAATGCGGCGGGGAGCGGCGAAATTGTGTCATAGGGTAATAGGAGATGTCCCCTAACGCACTGGTATGTTTACTTTTGTGCGATTTTAACAATACAGATTCTCTTTAAGGTTCCCTTTAAAGCGGACCCAAACCAAACATTTTTTTTAATTCAAAATATTTAGTTGCACCACTCTGACACATACATAGATAAACACTCCTTCCAGCCTATGAGCATTTCAGTGCATGCTTTTCACCCTTCTCTTTTATAAGTAGGATTATACAGATGGCAGCCATTAGCAATTCCTCCTTTGCCAGACACATGCTACTCACCAGTTTGCCGGTTTCTGTCCCGGCAAAATGAAAGGAAGGGAGGGTTCCTCCATTAAATGTAAAATATTTTATATTTGTCATCATGCAGCTGAAAAAAAGCTGCTATTTATTATTATAATTTAGAAAATAGATTTTATTTCTGAAATCTTGTATTTTTAGTTTGGGTCCACTTTAAGGTAACTATTTGAAAAAAATAAACATTCGTGACACTGGTCCTTTAAAATATCAAACATCTCAACTGTTTTACCAAATGCTCTGATCTTGGTGAACTGACATTTATTGAGGTATTTACTGCCCCAGTTGGTAATTTTACTTTTCAATGCGGTAACAGCCTTAGAGAACTGGCATTTTACAAGATGCTCTGTAAAAAACATCTATTTTATGCATTACTGAATGCAGTAATGCATAGTGAATTCAGATCCTATTCTGTCCATTCCAGGAGCCAATAGCAGATACTTTGGAGGCAGTTCCATTCACAACAATGAAAAAAAAAGTTCAAAAGTTAGGTGCCAGTTTAAATTTTTAAAGGGAGTTTTTGCTTGCTTGATGCTTTATAAGTTACAATAAAATCAGCATGTTTATATGGTACAACACATTACATTATAAGCTTGAATATGCTTGAAGTGCAGTATATACAAATGGGTTACCTATTAAAAAAGCAAGTTTTAATTCTGTCCAGTCAATCTAAACACAGCATTGTCATCTCTATTCCATCATGTATATCCACACTCCACTTAAAGGGATACTGTAGGGGGGGTCGGGGGAAAATGAGCTGAACTTACCCGGGGCTTCTAATGGTTCCCCGCAGACATCCTGCACCCCTGCAGCCACTCACCGATGCTCCGGCCCCGCCTCCGGTTCACTTCTAGAATTTCTGACTTTAAAGTCAGAAAACCACTGCGCCTGCGTTGCCGTGTCCTCGATCCCGCTGATGTCATCAAGAGCGCACAGCGCAGGCCCAGTATGGTCTGTGTCTGTGCAGTACACTCCTGGTGACATCAGCGGGAGTGAGGACACGGCAACGCAGGCGCAGTGGTTTTCTGACTTTAAAGTCAGAAATTCCAGAAGTGAACTGGAGGCGGGGCCGGAGCATTAGGGAGTGGCTGCGCCAACACAGGATGTCTGCTGGGGACCATTAGAAGCCCCGGGTAAGTTCAGCTCATTTTCCCCTCGACCCCCCTACAGTATCCCTAAAACCACTTGAGGACCCACCCTTTACCCCCCCTTAAGGACCAGCGCTGTGTTGAGTGATCTGTGCTGGGTGGGCTCTGCAGCCCCCAGCACAGATCATGTAGCAGGCAGAGAGATCAGATCACCCCCCTTTTTTCCCCACTAGGGGGATGATGTGCTGGGGGGGTCCGATCTCTCCTGCCTGCATGTGGCTGGCGGGGGGGGCACCTCAAAGCCCCCCTCCGCGGCGAAATTCCCCCCTCCCTCTCCTACCTGCTCCCCCCCCCCCCCGGAGATCAGGGCTGCACAGGACGCTATCCGTCCTGTGCAGCCAGTGACAGGACGTCCCCTGTCACATGGCGGCGATCCCCGGCCGCTGACTGGCCGGGGATCGCCGATCTGCCTTACGGCGCTGCTGCGCAGCAGCGCCGTACAATGTAAACAAAGCGGATTATTTCCGCTTGTGTTTACATTTAGCCTGCGAGCCGCCATCGGCGGCCCGCAGGCTATTCACGGAGCCCCCCGCCGTGAATTGACAGGAAGCAGCCGCTCGTGCGAGCGGCTGCTTCCTGATTAATCAGCCTGCAGCTGGCAACGCAATACTGCGTCGCTGGTCCTGCAGCTGCCACTTTGCCGACGCGCGGTATGAGTGCGCGGTCGGCAAGTGGTTAAGCTAGCCATACATGGGTCAATAATAGCATGAACTGGCAAATGATTGATCAGTCACCAACTTGAAAGTGATCAAGGTGTACCACCCTGCCCAAAAGCTATCAGATTGTCACGAAAAAAAAAAAAACATATTCGAGCAAACCACTGCCATAGCTAGTATTGTACCTGATCCAGTTAAATGCTATGTGTATGTTGATCCTCCCACTCAAAATCTGCCAGTGTGTCTAATCACCAATTCAATAAAGTGGCCAAAATCAATCAGAAGTTCATCAAATTAAATATGTTGGGTTCAACAGAGCACTGGAAGATTCAAAGAGAATCTGTTGAAAACATCAACCCATGTATGACCACTTTTCACCTCTGTACAGTTTCCCCCCATCCATCAATCAGTCTACACATGCCATTCAAAAATGGGCAAACCAGAGTTGCTCTTATTCTGAAAAGATAGCGAAAGATTTGCTGCCATCTGGTGGCTAAAATAAAATCATGGCGCCTTCAATATTTGCTGTTCTGCTGCCATTTATTGGCTGAAATAAAATCAGACAGCCTTCAGCCTTGTCCTTTTTTAGTTTGATATTGCTATGTAAAGGCAGAAACAACATAATTAATCAATTGCATATTAAAGTGTAAGTTATTTTAATGCTCTATATTTTATATTCACTTTGTGGTTAGTTTCCACTACACATGGTGCGATGCGGCTACATTGACATAAGTATCTGCTTTTTTTTTTTTTTTTTTTTTACAGGCGGTTCCCGATGACTTTAATGATATTACAGTCTTACAAAGTGGAAGTAACTGGTAACAGCAGCAACCACACACAAATAAAGTACAGTCATGGTATACTGAGGCACATATTGCACAGAAATCAACAACTTTCTACAGTGTCAGTAGCTACAGACCTGCACAATTTAGACTTTAGATTAGCTCAAGAACAATGCACAGAAAGCTCCATGGACAGAGTTTCAATTGCCAAGTAGCTGCATCCAAATCTTATACCAGCAAGTGCAAGCAAAGTGTCAGCTGCAGTGGGGTGAAGCATGCCACCACTAGAGCAGTGGAGACATAGGCACTAGTGGTATGGTTGAGGTGAGCCAACGGTAAACCACACAGACCCACAGGTGCTTCCTGCTCGTAGCAACCTGGTCACGTAATTTGTAAAAAAAAAAAATAGGGAACCCAGCAGGTATCACTATCCATGCCACCAACCAAGTAGGTTTAGTAAAGTTATGCAAGCTTAGGCGGTAGCCGAAGCAAGCATCATACCAAAAGCATGTGTCCTATTTCTTGCAAATCAGTGGTCACAGCCATTTTGCAGGAAAGGGTCCGTGGCTCACTTCAACCTTAATAGTTTAGTGACATCTTCTGTGGAGTGACAAATCACGCTTTTCTGTGTGGTAATCTAATGTGTCTGGATTTTGCAGATGTTAGGAAACCAGTACTTGCCTAACTGCACTGTGCCAAGTCTTAGGTTTGGTACAGAGGAGATTATGGTGTGTTTTTCCAGGGATTGGGCTCTAGCTCCTGAGAAAGTAACTCTGAATTTTGGACAACTTCATGCTTAGAATTTTGTGGGACCAGTTTGGAGGATGGCCTATTGCAACCTGAGTACATACCAGTGCACAAAGCAAGGTCCATAAAGACACGGGTTAGTTAGTCTGAGGTAGAGGAACTTGACTGGCCTGTAGAAAGCTCACCTCAACCAGACAACAATTTTCAGAGGAATCAGGGTGACATCAATGTCTGACCTCACGAATGCTATTCTGGAATAATGACCAGGAATTCCAATAAACACTCCTAAACCTTGTAGTAAGCCTTTCCAGAAGGTTTGAGGTGGTTACAGTCAGCAACAAAAGGTTTAACATCTCCATACGAAAGCTTATGAATTAGGAATGGTATAAGTAAAGTTCAAGTATGTGTAAAGAGAGGTGCTCTGCCTCAGCTGAGGTTCAATATAGCATTTCCATTCTGACTGTTATGTCTCTCTACAGCAAGGGTCCACAAACGTTTTGGGTCGAGAGCCAGGTCAACATACTTCAGACTGCTGGGGGGCCGGAGTATACATAGAAGTTTTTGCGGGTCAGACAGTGGTGCATACTAAGGTGACAACCTTCAGTCCAATTGGACAACAGTGTCACCTGATGTGGAATTTGATTGGAAACCAGTGAATTACTGCTTTCTGGCTTCATTGTATATGCAGACCACCAATATTTAAATATGTAGCTGACCGCATCTATAATACATTTTGTGTGTGGGGGCCGGTAAAAAAGCCTCAGGGGGCCACATTCGGCCCGCAGGCCTTAGTTTGAGGACCACTGCTCTACAGCATGTACCAGTATGTTGTTCGTATGCAGAACTGCCACCCTGTGGTCCTTTTCCCTAAAGCCTCGTTCCCAGCATGTACATTTTTTTCCCTCCTACTTTCTGTTGACAGTTACTCTGAGCAGGACATTCTGGGAAAAATATCCGAGGTAACGGTTTTCAGGGGGTTTGGAAAAGAAAACACTTTTTATTTACTTTCACCAGTATTCGCATCTCCCAGCTTCACATCTGTATTGTTGGACTAATAAAAATAGACTTGATCATTAAGAAGCAGACACCTGGAACGGTTCTGCTATCTGACTGAAACAATCATATTGGTGAATCTCCATTGTCGTTGAGGTGTCATATGGAACGGAACCTCAGGTAGGAAGTTACCAGATCAGAACTTACAAGTTATTTACCTTATTGCAACAGCAGACCTCAGACCAGACGATCGGTGCCTCCCTTGTCATTTTCAGACTCTCCCTTATCTAAACCCACGCTTCATTACACAACCCTCCCCTCCCTTGGGTCGCCTTATCTGATGGCGATTAGAATCGCCGCTTTAAAATTCAGATGCTTGCGTAGGCTCGCATAGCCGCTATTGTGGCTGCGTAGGTTTCCAACCCTGTCTCAGAATCAGAAAACTTTATTTCGCCAAGCATGACTGGGTCATGCCCGGAATTGTTGTTGGCACAATACATACAGCAGGCTCAGAGAGAAGATAGAGACATAGATAGCAGCGAGCCGTAAGGAACATCGGTTGGCATGAGTTAGCATTACATTTTGTTGCCTTCCACTATACATTGCATTGCACTATACCGCCCCGCAGCTCGTCGGGGCTTGCATTGATAGGAATATGTGGAGGGAGTTAAGGAGGCTGAACGCCGAGGGGAAAAAAGTGTTCCGATGTCTCGTGGTCTTTGTGGAGATGGCCCGAAGCCTCCGGCCAAATGGCAGCAGGCTGAAGTAGCGATGGCCTGGGTGAGAGGGATCATTTGCAATCCTCAGAGCCCTGGATTTCAGTCTGTTGTTGTGTCGCAGGTCAAGAGAGGGGAGGGGGCAGCCAACGATCCTCTCCGCTGACCTGATGACCCTCTGAAGTTTGTCCTTGTCACTGGCGGTGGCCCCGGCATACCAGACCAAGATGGAGGAGCAGAGGATTGACTCAATGGTGGCGGTGTAGAAGCTGGTTAGGATTTCTTGAGTCATGCCAAACTTTCTCAGCTGGCGGAGGAAGAAGAGTCTCTGCTGGGCTTTCCGTTGGGTGGCAGTGATGTTGGGCTTCCAGCTTAGATCACTGGAGATCATAGTACCCAGAAGCCGGGCGCATGGCACCCTGGCTACCTCGGTGCCGTCAATATAAATAGGGGGCGGGGAGCAGACTTCCTGAAGTCGATGATAAGCTCCATGGTTTTTGCAGTGTTAAGCACCAGCCTGTTTTCCTTGCTCCAGTTGCAAATACTCTCCACCTGTTGGCGGTACTCCTGGACATTGTCCTTGGTGACAAGGCCAATGATGGTGGTGTCGTCGGCGAACTTGATGACCTTTACAGAGTCGGCCTCCGATCTGCAGTTGTTCGTGTAGAGGGAGAACAGCAGTGGTGACAGGACGCAGCCTTGGGGAGCACCTGTGTTTGTGATTGCTGCTTGTGAGTGGATATCGCCCAGTCTGACGACTTGGGACCTGTTGGTGAGAAAGTCTGTTATCCATAGTAGAAGGCTTGGGTGGACTCCAAGTGCAGCAAGGTCCCGTTGGAGAATGCGTGGGCAGATGGTATTGAAGGCCGAACTGAAGTCCAGGAGGAGTATTCGAACGTACGTGTTTGGCCTGTCTAGGTGGTCGTTGGTGAGCTCCAAGCATATATTGATCGCATCGTCGGTGAACCTGTTTGCCCTATATGCAAACTGGTAGGGGTCCAGGACGGGTGAGGTGGAGAGCTTGAGGTGGGCTAGGACTGCACGCTCCATGGTTTTCATGATCACGGACGTCAGGGCAACGGGTCTAAAGTTGTTGAGATCGGAGATCCCTTGTTTCTTAGGGACAGGTATGATGGTGGACCTCTTAAAGCATGTGGGGACCTTGCCCTCCTCCAGTGACTTTGTGAAGATGGCGAAGAGGGTGGGAGCAAGTTGCCGACAGCAGGTTTTCAGGCAGGCTGGAGACACTCCATCGGGGCCAGAGGCTTTCCTGGCATTAAGTGTTGATAAGAGGTGCAGGACCTCAGCTTCGCTCACCACCGTGGGAGAGGGCAGGTTGTTGTTTGCCGGGCACAGAGGTGGGGTAGCCGGTGCCAGGTTCCCCTCCGCTCCTCCCTGGTTCTCAAACCTGCAGTAGAATCTGCTGAGTTCTTCTACTAGTGTCGGGCTGGGTGTTGCTTGCTGGGGTTGGGGCTTGTCGTTTGTGGCAGCCTTCAGCCCCTTCCATATGGCACGTGAGTTATTTGAGCGCAGGTTGTGTTCCACTCTTTCAGCATACTCTTTTTTGGCAGCTCTCATCTCTCGATTGAGGTTGTTTCTCGCCCTTCTGTAGTCCTCTCGGTTGCCAGACTTGTGCGCAGCCTCCTTGCGCCTCCGCAGCTGCCGTAGCTTGTTGGCGAACCACAGCTTGTTGTTCGGGTACAGCTTGAAGGATTTTGTTGGTACACAAGAGTCCTCACAGAAGCTGATGTATGAGGCAACGTTATCTACCCATTCATCCAAGTTTGGCGCTTCCAGGGCCTTCCAGTCGGTGCATTCAAAGCAGTCTTGTAGTTTCAGTTTTGCCTCGTTCGACCAGACCTTGATGGACATAGTGGTGGGTTTAGCTGAATCCAGGCGTCTCCTGTAGGTGGGGATAAGATGTATGAGACAGTGATCCGAGCTGCCAAGAGCTGCTCGAGGGACTGCTTTGTACGCATCCTTCAGTGCAGTGCAGCAGTGGTCCAGGGTGTTCGGGCCCCTGGTGGGGCAGGCTACATGCTGGTGGTAGCGTGGCAACTCCTGGCGCAGGTTGGCCTTGTTGAAGTCACCTGCGATGATGAACAGTGAGTCCGGGAGGGATGTCTCAAACTGCGAGATGGTCTCGCTTAGAACGAGAAGGGCAGATTTGGTGTCGGCATCGGGGGGGGATGTATACTCCTGCAAGGACATAGGAGGAAAACTCCCTTGGTGAGTATGGCGGCCTACAGTTGATTAGCAGTAGTTCCAGGTCTGGAGAGCACTTCCTCACGAGTATCGTTGGAGGGGGGCACCATGAGGAGTTGATGTAGAAGCAGATGCCACCCCCTCTCTTTTTCCCAGAGAGGACCGGGTCCCGATCTGCTCGTATGATGCTGAAGCCCGGGAGAAGGAGGGCGCTCTCGGGGATGTCTTCATGTAGCCATGTTTCTGTGAGGCAGAGGGCTGGGGTGTTACTAACGAGGTCTCTCCTATTGCAGAGGAGGCGCAGTTCATCCAACTTGTTTGGGAGTGATTGGGCATTTGCCAGGAGGACAGAGGGGATGGCTGAGCGTAGGCCCTTCCTCTCTAGCCTCACGCGGGCACCAGCACGGCATCCTCTCCGCCGCTGGCCTGACCAGAGTCTCAGGGCTGGGTCCAGGACTTGTCTTATGTGGTCCCAGACTAGAGAGGTCAGGAGCCTGGCTTCAGGGGGAGGAGGGCCCGGCGGTTCCCACCCTAGAAGCTGTTCTCCGGTATAAGTGGTGTCTGTGGCGGGGGGCGGTCTGGGTAAGCCGTGGTCGCTGGTGCGCGGGGTGGTGGGACGCCAGCGGGGGGTGGGGGAGCATGGCATTTTGGTGCCTCCAGGCTAGTCTCAGCCCCCCACTAGGCCCGGGGTTTGTCAGACTGACAAGCAAGACAAACAGACATAGCCTGGCCTGTGCAAGGGCAGTTCATCACTCGTGCAGTGCAGTGCAAACCATCAGCTGTGCAATGCTAACAGTCCGAGCTGGAGGCAGTGCAAACAGTCCATCACATGCGCCGTGCAATGCAGTCAGTCGCATGAGCAATACAGTCTATCACATGAACAGTGCAATACAGTCCATCCAAAGAGCAGTGCAATACAGACCGTCCCAATACAGTCCATCACAAGAGCGGTTCACTGCAGACCATCACAAGAGCAGTGCAATGAACTTCCAACACATGAGCAGTGCAATACAGTCCACACGTGAGCAGTGTGATACAGTCCATCCCATGAGCGGTGCAATACGGTGCAACCCCAGTGAAATCGCTGCAGCGACCATCCCGTGAGCAGAGCAGGCAGGCTTGCAGAGAGGCAGAGTCTTACCTCTGGTATGTGGGTCAGATGGTTGGGTACCATATGGGGCTGGGTCCTTCTTGTCCGACTGGGCTCCAAGCGGTGATGGGCGTTGGGGGAGCCAGGAGCGATGGGCTTCCAAGCTGTGATGGGATGCAGGGGAGGCAGGGGTTGCAGAGGCCTCCAAGCTGTGATGGGTTGCAGGGGAGGCAGAGGCAGCCCAGGTGGGCGACTTGCCGCATGCAGGAGCCTCAACCCTGTTGCGGGCCACGTGGGGGGGGGGGCCTAGTAGGCCGGAGCAGGCAGAGCCTGGATCGGCAGACGGCTTCCAGCCTGCGGGCCACGTGGTGGGGGCCCAGTAGGCCAGAGCGGGCAGAAGCCCGGATTGGCAGGCGGCCTCCGGCCTGCAGGCACCCCAGCACACTCCAGGAGTAGAATGACGGGGGCTCCGGTGCAGAGGACACTCGCCGCGAGCTCCTCCGACGTGGGTGGTCGGGACCCCGCGCGGCCCAGGAGACAGCGCCCCCCGCAAGTCAGCCAGAGATGGGAGTCTGTGGGCCGTCCTAGCTCCGTGCACGCTAATATACGTCATGTGGGCGTCCCCACATGACCAAGTTGTGTTCCAGTCAGCCACGCCCCCGGTAATCACGCTGGCAAGCGCTGCTACTGTATGCTGAGGGGGTGCGGCTGACTGGAACCCAAGCCATATGGATGGTCATGTGGGGACGCCCACATGACGTATATCAGCGTGCACAGAGCTAGGACAACCCGCAGACAGGGCTGGAAACCTGCGCAGCCGCAGAAGCTGCTATGCGAACCTACGCATGCATCTGCATTTTAAAGTGGCGATTCTAATCGCCATCAGATAAGGCGACCCAAGGGAGGGTCGGGTACTGTAATGATGCGTGGATTTAGATAAGAGAGGGTCTGAAAATGACAAGGGAGGCGCCGATCGTCTGGTCTGATGTCTGCTGTTGCAATAAAGTAAATAACTTTGTATTATTAGATTCGCCTCGTAAGTCCTTTAAGTCAGAATACGAAACATTCCGAGACTTTTGACAATAGTCTATATCATGGAAACCCAGAGCTGCCAACTTGATGAAGTATAATTAAAAGGAACCGACTACCCTACATAAAATGTAGTGCAATCTGATTATTTTTTTCTCCTAAAAAATGTAAAAAGATCATTTCACTTTCTATATGTGAAACAGAACACTTACAATAAATCAATTGCAAACAATGGGTGAAGCCATTCAAGTTATTACTTTTTGCCTCTAGGAGCCAAGAAACACATACAGACTTGCTTCATTACAGCAATACCTATAACCTTTAATTACACAGAAACATTAATTTAACTGACATACATTTGTTTTAACATGTCTGCCCCTTTTTGCTCTTTAAGAATTTTAACTATTTCATCCATAGGGAGTCTTGAAGGGCAGCAATACTGAACACCCAAGTTAAGTTTGAGGCCCCGTTCACATCTGAGTGTTTTGCCGGCAATTTCAGCAAAATGCTCAAGCGCTAGCGCTTTTTAAAGCGCTAGTGCCATAATACCTTATGGGCCCATTCTCACTTTGGCGATTAACGCAAATCGGTAAACGCAAATTTGTATCCTGCACCAATTTCAGGCGATTCCCTGGCAATAGTGTTTAGTGCTATAGAAGACCTAATCGCGATCACCAAAAAAAAAAAATCAGCAAGTGTGTACGGCGATTTTTTAGAGTTAATCAACAAAAATCGCCGGAGCAAAACACTAGCAAAAGCTAGCATTTTGCAAGTGTGAATGGGCCCTAAGGACTTGTTTCCATCTGCGCGATTTTGCAGCATTTTCAGAAATGCAATGCGATCCACAGAAACATTAGCAAGTGCATAGATAGCACTGTCTAATGTTTCCATCCATGTACTGCAATTCAACATGGAATCCAGATAAATGGTTGCATGCTTCTCAGCACATTTGTGATTCCATTCATCATGATGAATGTAATCACAAGCGCATCAGGTAAAATCATGGAGCAACGCATTGCCATGCATCATGGTGGGCACCAGCATTGCCCACTGTTATAATTTAAGTAGGCCTCAGTTATTTGGACTGAGTTAGTCAAAAAGGCTTGGGGAGCAGACCTGCCCTTTAAGGGGATTTTCTCTTAGAGAGAAAATCTGCAGTTCTGTCAGCAGAACCAGAACATACCAAGAAGCTGTTCTATGGACAAGGCCACAGGTCTCCCTGGCCTGTGCATGTACACCACTAGAACAATAAACATCAGCCATATTTACTAAATACCGAATTCCTTGTATGTATGTCAAAAGCCTCATTAAATATTAATTGAGTAGGTGGGTATTATGACCCCACGAGGGGGCTCCACCAATAGTCTGATCTAGGGGATGGCGAAGATGATGTCATATTTAACTCTTTCCTAGTCGGTATTAAACCCCGAGTGAGCGATGGGAGCTCACTCTGCTTCTTACTTTCACACTAGCTCTCAATGCTGACTGGAACTTCTAAGCATTTTCATTCTATATGTAATCTGATATAATGTATGCTGTACATAGGTAGTCTAGTGTAACGTAGTTTAGAAAGAAGGTACCTGATTGACTTCAGCGGGAAGTTTAATCAAGAAGCTTGTAACGCAACATGAAGATTGGCGTGGCTAGGATATGATGAACTGTATCTATCTGTATTTCTGTTTCCTGAATAAATAACGTGAATATTGAAGAAGCCTGAGAAAGTCTATCTCCTGCTTGCTGTGTTGAGAGTCAAGTTATCTCACAGTCCGTGAGACGCAACTATAAGAAGTTGCTGGTGCCGGAAAAAGGTGATTAGAACAGTTTATAACACCCACAGCGTCGAGAAAGAAACGAGGCCTAAATTCACAATAAAAGCCTGTGCACACTAACACACTACAGTGTTCTCCCCAGAAATTTTTTCCAGCCGGGTGGCATGAAATAGTAGCCGGGTGGCATGAGAAAGGAGCCGGGTGGGTGAGATGAGAGAATGCAGGGCCAGGGCTTCCGTGAGCAATTATGATTACAGAATAGGAGGAGGTGAGCTAATGACAGCCGGGTGCTCATCAAAACTAGCCGGGTGGAGCACCCGGCTAAAAGAGCCTGGGGAGAACACTGCACTTCTGTCTGCTTCTCAGAAAATCTTCTCTAAAGGAATTCAGCACAGCTCTTTTACAATCAATTCACTTTATTAAAGCGGAACTGAAATAAACAAAAACAAAGAGTTTCACTTACCTGGGGCTTCTGCCAGCCCCTTGCAGCCTTCCTGTCCCACGCCTCTCCTCCACAATTCTCCATTTCCCCGACGCCAGCTACTTACGGTTAGGGGGACTTGGCAACTGTGCCTGCGCGTCCCGGGCCATGCATATCTTTCTCAGCAATAGCGTCCTGCACGATTAGTGGGATCGAGGTGGGCAGGCACAGCTGCTGTCTACTTGTAAGTCGATGGTATAACAGCACCGAAAGCAGCTGGCAACGGGAGACCGGAGAATCGTGAAGGACCGGCGCGGGACAGGAAGACTGAAATGGTCTGGCAGAAGTCACAAGTAAGTGAAACACTTTGTTTTTAATTATTTCAGTTCTGGGCCGAGCTGCGCATAATTGCGGCGGCCAGCGTGACAGTCCTGCACATGCGCGGTTCAGAGTTAGCAAACCACACATGCGTAGGACTGTCACACCGGCTGCCATGATGACGTGTAGCAGCCGGCGTGATGACGCGGAGTGTCCCCGTTTAGGAAGTGTTGGGCCAACACTCGACCTGGGTGTCGCTGGTAATGAAGTCGCCAGCAAGACTGGGAGAGGAGTCAGGAGGACCTCACGGCCTACGGTGGGCTGGAAGAAGCCCCAGGTAAGTACCCAGGGCTGTGGAGTCGGAGTCGTGGCAATTTTGGGTGCCTGGAGTCGGAGTCGGGAAAAAATGCACCGACACCGACTCCTAATGAATTTAAACTGTAATTAAAATAAAAAATATGATAAAATTTTCTATTTCTCAGATAATAGTCATCATAAATAATTTATACATACAGTAATAGCTGTGCTTAGTTCACAAAAATGAAGTAAACCGATCAAAATTAATGACTTGTGCTGCTTCAATAAAGCAGTCCCCGTATTTTTAAAGTCAGATATACACATCTGATTGTGACTGTATATATGATGTGTACACAGGAATCTCTTATATATACGAAATAACATCTATGCTGTAAGTATAAAGCCTGATGTGTAGCCGTGTCACTAATAGAGATGGTCAGTGAGATGGAAGTAATTCTGCATTGATTCTGATTCATGCAAGTGTAAATGCGCGCACTCTCTTTGCTCATGAAATCAAATAATTTGATATGTTGTTACAATTTGGTTTGGTGACTATGAATTAAATGGAACCTGAGAAGGATGAAAAGAGAAGTTTTATACATACATGGGGCTTCTTCCAGCCCCCTTCAGGCTAATCAGTCTCTCGCTGTCCACCTCCACCACCTGGATCTTCTGCGATGAATCCTGGTAATTCAGCCAGTCAGCGCAGTCCGGCTGCATGCTGCTTCCACAGCCAGGAGCGTTCTGCACCTGCGCAATACTGCTGCGCAGGTGTAGTGCGCTCCCGGCGGCGGAGTGTGTGCATGCGCACTACGCCAGACTGGCTCAAGTACCTGGACTCATAGCAGAAGATCCAGGTGGCGGAGGACAGCGAGGGACTGATTAGCCTGAAGGGGGCTGGAGGAAGCCCCAGGTATGTATAAAACTTTAATTTTATCTGTCTCAGGTTTACTTTGTTACACAGTAGTACTATACTCTACATATGCACCTCTCCACAGAGCTGCAGGGAATCCACTGAGAATGTTGTGCATATTGAACACAGAGGTGTTGTCTATCACCCATAAACCCGGTTCAGATTGTGCATGAAGAATGTGTAATAGAGGAAGAATCTCCTTATTCCCCTGCAGAGTACCTGCACATCACTCTTACGTACCCACAGTTACATTGCCTAGGGCCTGATAGATGTTCTTTGTTCCGGTCTGTACCTTTTACAAGTACTCTTACCAAGGACTAGTTTTAGTCTATGACTAAAGGGAATAAATATGGCAGTCTCCATATCCTTCTCACTTCAGTTGTCTTTTAAAATTCCTAAGCGTTGGCAGTTAAGAGACGAATTTCATGTTACATACTTTCAATCAACAAGATTGTAATATGCAAATTAGAAGAGTTGAAGTCGATGGAATCCTAAACTGAGGAGTCGGTGGATTTTTGTACGGACTCCACAGCTCTGTAAGTACCGATTTCATTTTGATCTACTGCTCAGGGTCCCTTTAAGGGTAGATTCACAGTGGGATGTTGCGTTATAAAATTTTATAACACAGCTTACAACGCTGCAATAAAAAGTCTATGCGACATTTCCAGTGTAACGTTAGCATTGCATGGTAATGCACTACCTCTAACTGCAACGGTAACGTTAATCTGCTTTACCACTTATTTTATTGTGTTGCAACTTTAGAACGCAACATCTTACTGTGCGGTTTCGTATCTTTTAGAGCAGAGAGGAAGTTCTGAGTTCAGGTCTGCTTTAATGTTACAGATTGAAAGAAGACGACAGAAGCTTGTTACCACTAAATCTGTTGCGATGCGCATGCAGCACATCATAACAAATCTCAAAATGAGTCTTTTAGTAACATGCATATTGCAATACACTGTAGCTCGCTTCCCTTCATTTGTAACCCAGGCATAATAATGAGCACACAACATTGCTCATGCTATTATGACGAAATTTTAAATACAGCAGTGGCAACCCACACGTGATTACAGCATGTTGTTTTGCAATTATAACATTATGTGCAATCGTAACACTTAGGCTGGGGCCACACTTTAAAGCGCGATGTAGCAGTGCATACTTTTGATCACAAGTCAGATTTTTCAGCCGCAATACATGCGTGTTTTAAAAAAAAAATGATTCAATGGGCTCTATTCATAAAACGTTACCGCAAGTTTTCCGCTCAAAACAGCGGACTTTCCCGACCATTTAGCAAAGTGGGCATTCATAAAAGCTGTTCCCGCATGAAAATCTACAATCCCCCAGCAGAGCGAGAAATTTCCGCCTTCTGCAGTGTTTTTCTAGATTTATCTAGAAAAAAGTAACAAAATGGCCATTCATAAAGATTAGAGGAAGCGGTATGTGGATGGGAAATACCACTTCCTCGAAGCCTGCGGATTACATACAAGTGAATGGGTCAGACCTCCCAGAGAGAGCAGTGCACGGAGGGACTCTGCCGGCGTAAGTGTTTCCGCATGCCTTCCGACAGCTTACCGCCAGCCTTCAGCAGGAGATCTCCGCACTTGCATCGCAGCTGGCAACATTTTTATGAATGACCACCCAGAAGTCTAAAATACCGCTGCGGTATTTTCCCTCCAGGAGTTTTTTTCGCCACAAGTTTTTTATGAATAGAGCCCAATGACGCATAAAATCGCAACGCATGTATTATTCCCTAAAGGCCCATACTCACGGGGGACGGCCGTAGCCGCAACCGCGTGGCACGCGCGTGTTGCGGCGACAGTTCCCCCGTGTGTATGATGCGCGCGCCCCGAACTGTCGCCCGTCGGAGCTGTCGCCAGGCGATTGACATGTTCAATCGCCGGCTACAGTCGTCGCCGCAACCTCGCCAGAACTGTCGCTAGCCCCGCATGTGTATGCGGGCTAGCGACAGCTACCCACACACACCACACGGAGCTTCCGGCGGGGGGGGAGGAAACTCGGCGACAGCTTCCGCCGCATCGCTAATCCCTCTGCTGCCGTGTGGATGCAGAGGGATTTGGCGACGAGCTGTCGCCGAACTGTCGCGCACACGCTCCCGTGTGCGGCGACAGCTACAATTGTACCCCCGTGGGTACTTAGCTTTAGACTGCTAGCAGGGGCAGAGACATTAGAAGTGTACTGAACAGAAAATGTTCTACTGAGCTTGCGCAGTACGCTCCTGGTGACATGAGCGAGGATGCACACATCCAGGGCCACAAGTCCACTGACTGGCCAGTCACGCCAAAACAAAACGTAGCCGCTGCGGGGGACCGGAGGATCATACGGAGAAGAAACGGACGTAGGGCGACGGCTGCAGGGGGCTGGTAGAAGCACCAGGTAAGTGAAACTTTTTTATTTTTATTTCGGTTTAGGTTTCATTAAAACCATCATTTGGAAAATAGCTGTTATTTCAAATACACCATTTTTTGTAATTTGAGCCTTATTATTGTTTTATTTTGCTTAGGAGGTTGAGAACATTTACAATTTCTTTTGTTTAAAATAATAAAAGCAAAGCCAAATGAACTCAATCAATGCCAAAACGTAAACACTGCAGTATTTAGAAACAAACAGACTTTGCTGCAGGCATTTAAATAATAGTGAGTCTAAATAATAATAATAAAAAAAAAAAACGTATGTTAAAAGTTACCATGGTCAATATCTCTTTGGGATACCGTTAGATTTCTATCATAGCATTTATAATAAGTATCTTTATTTATTCTGTTAAAACAAAGTATCGAATTTCAGTTGTATCATGTTGGATACGCTGGCCAGAATACAAGCGATGACGACATATTACCAGGTTTGCGAGGCAGGAGGCAGCATATCTCATACATGAGAGCAGCCTGCTGTTAGCACAATGCTGTTCTACATGCACCCTTCACGGGCCGTCTCCCCACGCGCCGAATACACGAGCAGAGCGCGAGGCTATGACGGGGCCAGTCCTCGTTCCCTACTTCAGCCTCCATCGATGCCGCGCGAACATATTCACGCGCTCCTACCGGCGGACTCAGCTCCCGCGAGCACAATTCACACACGAGCGTCCGCCATGACACTCACTGCGCATGCTCACTCCCCGCATCTCCCTCTGATCAGTCGCTATGCACTAACACTTCACATTTCCCAAAAATGTCCACATTTAACAGAGGTGGAGTATAAGAAACGCCAGTATAGAAAAACAGCATTCATAAACTATGATTCCGCGGGAACGCGCTGCCTCGCCGCTCTACGTCACGCCTGTAGCTGGCTGTGTGAAATACTGCGTATAGCTCAATTCTCCAACCATACTTACCGCGAGCTCGGCTGGGAGGTTTATTAGTGAGATTTGGGGCAATCAGAATAGTGTACGCAGTGCACGTCTGTGCGGCTCCTGCACGAGCAGTGGACTGTGTGTGCATGCGCGGTGCAGGGAGGGCGCGCCGCGCAAGCACGGCCCAGTATTTAGGGGCGGGGGCGCCAGTGACTGATAACACTTATATAGTATACTGAGAGGCAAAACCGAGCTGGTGTTCTCTACGCATAAGCTGGCTCAGAAAAAGCGCTTCTGCGTAAAATTATACAGCGGGGCTCTAAGCTGCCTGTAACTTGCATGGGATCTACATCTTCCCCGTCTCCTGAACGCGGGTTCACGGCTGCGCAGCTCGGGGACGCAGGAGGGGGAGGGCTCTCCGCTCTGAGGGAGGTGGGCGCGGTGCGCGTGGACTGCCTTCCTCAAGCTGGCGCGAGAAGCGTTATGGCGCGCGGGCTCCCTTGTTTAGAATGACGTCACGTGACGGTGTAGGTAGCCGTGCACAGGTCTGCTGTCCTTACACGGTGTGTGACTTCGTAGGGCGGCGTGCACGATGCTGAGGCAGCCTTGTCCTATGTGCTGACGCTGCAGGCGTCCTCTTTTGGTCAAAGATTTCAAATGAGGAAAATACTTTTTCGGCTTCTGCATAAACTAAGAATGAATAAGGTTAAACAAGAAAAATAGCGTTTTGTGACAAGTGCCTATTGAGAAATTCTCGCTTTTGATGATTTATTTATGTGTATAACTGGAAACGCGTTCACGCTTCTTTTTTTTATTTTATTTTTTATTTTCTTAAAGAGAGTCTGAAGCGAGAATAGATCTCGCTTCAGACCTCATAGCTAGCAGGGGCATGCGTGCCCCTGCTAAAACGCCGCTATAGCGCGGCTTAACGGGGGTCCCTGTCCCCTTAAACCCCCTCCGAGCAGCGGGGGAGCGCTTCCTGGTTGGGGCAGGGCTAACCGCTGCAGCCCTGCCCCATGCGCGTCTGTCAGACGCGTACCTCCGCCTCTCCCCCGCCCCTGTCAGTCTTCCTTCACTGAGAGGGGCGGGGGAGAGGCGGCGATGCGCGTCTGATAGACGCGACTGGAGGCAGGGCTGCAGCCGTTAGCCCTGCCTCCAGGAAGATCAGCTCCAGCGACCTTTTTCCGACCCAGGTTTGCGGGGGGTGGGTAGGGGGTGAAGGGACCCCCGTTAAGCCGCGGGATAGCGGCGTTTTAGCAGGGGCACACGTGCCCCTGCTATATATAAGACCTGAAGCGAGATTTAGTCTCGCTTCAGTGTCTCTTTAACTAATGGCCAGTACTCACAGGCTGCAAATGTTGCCTGTCGCCAGCACACGTGAGCGTGTGGGCGACAGGCCGGCGACAGCTCCTCGCCAGGTCCCTCCGCGTACATACGCGGAAGAGGGACCAGCGGCGAGGCGGAAGCTGTCGCCGACGTTCCTCCTCCCTCCGCCGGAAGCTCCATATACTTTAATGGAGGTTGCTGTCGCTAGTCCGCGTACTCACGCGGACTAGCGACAGTTGCGGCGAAGGTGCGGCGGCGACTGTCGCCATGCGATTGAAACTTTCAATCGCATGGCGACATGAGCGACGGGCGACAGTTCGGGGTGCGCGTGCAACGGCCCATACTCACGGGCGACCTGTCGCCGCAACATGCGCGCGCCGCGTGTTGAGGCGACAAAAGTCCCTCGTGAGTATGGGCCATAAAGCATACAGTGTATATATTGTGTGTGCAAACTTCAATAGAAGTCTGTGAAACTAAATAAGAAAACAAACACTTTTTATAGTAGTGTGACGTCCATATACCATAATTACATTTTGTAAAGTCTTCTTTCTTTTAAAAAATGGCACTTTATAAAGTATATCTTTAATCACAAAAATAAGAGGCGGAGCGGTCAGCGTGGGACAGTCTGCTGCAAGGGGCTGGAGAAGGCTCCAGGAGAGTAAGGGCTCGTTTCCACTATAGCGAATCCGGATTCGCATACTTAATGTTAGTGGATGGGGCTGTTTCCACGTGTGCGGCGGCGGCGTTTTTCGGTGCGGGGAAAATCTGCACGACAGGGTCGTGCAGATTCGCGTGCGGCAGGAATGCGGGCGAATCGCCGCTAATGTATTCAATAGGGAAATCGCATGCGGCTTTGTCATGCGGATTTCCCCTCGATTTCGCATGCGATTTCGCATGAAAGCCAATGGAACTTAACACAGGCAGTGACATGGTTAAATTCGCATTGCTCCTTGCCATGCGAAATTGCATGCGAAATCGCGGGTAAATCTGCATGCGGAAACGCAGCCGCATGCGATTCCTTCAGCGGTGGAATCCAGGCGATTCCGCACCGCTACAGTGGAAACGAGCCCTAACGCTGATTTTTTACTTTTTCGCTGATAATTCCTGTTGCCACCTTGGCGTTATATATCCCCAGGATTTCCGTGCAAAAAGTGGTTCAATTAATTTCCAATAATTTTCAACCAATTTTTTTTTGCAATCAATTTTTTTTATATATATTGAATTCAGTTCAAAAGACAAAGACAAACACTTATATTGCGCTTTTCTCCTGGTGGACTCAAAGCGCCAGAGCTGCAGCCACTAGGACACGCTCTATAGTGAGTAGCAGTGTTAGGGAGACTTGCCTAAGGTCTCCCGCTGAATAGGTGCTGGCTTACTGATCAGGCAGAGCCGAGATTTGAACCCTGGTCTCCCGTGTCAGAGGCAGAGCCCTTAACCATTACTCCTTAACCAGTTCAGGTTATTGTATTTAATTCAATAAAATAAAAAAAAAAGTGTTTGCTGCGAGATTTTGATGATGCTGTGTGACCTTGGTGCCCTCAATGCCGATTGACGGGAGATGTGATCGCTGAGGGAGAAGCAAAATCCGCCAAGGGACATGGAAGAAGGCACTGGGGAAGTTATCAGAGGTACGCGACGAGGGATGAGCACGCCAATGGTGAGTATAAGACCCAGATGTATTAGCCAGGTGTAGTTAGCAAGATGTATTAGCCAGATGTATTAGCCAGGAATAGGTAGCCAGATGTTTTGCCAGGTATATAGGGAGCAAGCTGTTTTGCCAGGTGTATAGTGAGCCAGATTTTTGCCAGGTGTATAGTGAGCTAGATGTTTAGCCAGGTCTAGGGAATCAGATGTATAGGGAGCCAGGTTTGCGGGTGCCTCTCACCCCCTCCATTGCCCCTCATACTCCCCCCTGACTGTGGCCGGCTGTCCCTTCTGTGGGGGGGGGGGGATGTCCCCCTTCTGTTCAGGCTGGTCGGGGACTCCTGTGTGTGTAGTATAGAAGTAGATTCCCCTTCTATGCGGGCTGGTGGTGGCCTGCAGGGACCCTCCTGTGCAGGGGTGAGTGTCCCCTTCTATGGGGGCTGATTGTGGCCGGTCGGGGACTCCCCCTTCTATGGGGGGGTGTCCCTTTCTATGGGGCTGTGGGTGGCCTCTCCCTTCATCCCGATCCCCCGTGACCCCCCCATCCCTGTCCCCCCCCCCCCCCCCCCCCAGTCAGAAGCCCTGATCTACTCACCTGAGGGCTTTCTCCTGTGGCGGAAGCAGCGCACTTCCTCCTCCATCACGAAGTCTCATGTTCTCTGTAATTACAGTTACAAGGCTCGGTGATGTCACCAGAGACCGGGACTTCGACGATGGTGGAGGAGGGTGTCCATCGCGGCCAGCGCAGGAGACAGCCTGGAGTGAGTAGATCAGGGCTTCTATTAATTTAAAACACTGCGCCACAGTTCCAAAGAAAAGGAAAAGTCAATTGTTCACCAGTCTCTGGGATCGCTGCAGAAAGTCCAGATTAGGATATAATAGTATAAAGAAACTGCTGCGCTCTCCAGACCTGAAATAAAATCAGACTCCACATAGGGTAATAGCGTTCAGAATATACAGATAATTCGGATACTAATGACACTATTTTGACTTCAGCAGAAACCGGTGCATGAATAGAACCTCCGTGCCTGTAATCTCACTCAGTGATCACTCAGTGCCAATCCCCAAGGAAGTATATGCCAAAAGGCTCACCAGATGCTGCCCACCTCCACTTGCAGGTGCAAACAACGCTTAGATTAGCTGTCAATCAATAGCCTAGAGCTGGTGTTGTGAATCTTCTTTTAATCCAATAAAGTTATCTCAATAAAAAATATAAAAAGGTACATAGCGTAATCCTGTACAGTTAGCCTCTGGGCGCATATAAAATTGCACTTACGCGTCCCGGAGTTTATTCAGCACATGTAAATCCTTGCCGCTGCCCATCAGCTGGGTCTACACAATGGAAGGAGGACTTCCGCGGTGTTCCGCTCCTGGTCCTACCCTCAGCCGCAGGGTCTATCCCTCGTACGCGCTTGCTGCTCCCGACCGGCCGGTCCGTTCGCTTCCTGGTGCACGTAACGACGTCAGACGTTAGCTCCGCGGATTGGCGCAGAGTGATCACTGAGTGAGATTACAGGCACGGAGGTTCTATTCATGCACCGGTTTCTGCTGAAGTCAAAATAGTGTCATTAGTAGTGGAACATTCTGTATATTCTGAACGTTATTACCCTATGTGGAGTCTGATTTTATTTCAGGTCTGGAGAGTGCAGCAGTTTCTTTATACTATTAGATCAGGGCTTCTGACTGGGGGGGGGGGGGGGGATCGGGAGGGAGGGATGGGGGAAGAGAAGGGAGAGGCCACCCACAGCCCCCATAGAAGGGGACACCCCCCCATAGAAGGAGGAGCCCCCGACCGGCCACGACCAGCCCCCATAGAAGGGGACGAACACCCCCCCCCCCCCCAAACGCACACACAGAAGGAGGATCCCCGCAGGCCACCACCAGCCCGCATAGAAGGGGAATCCCCCCTACACACATAGGAGTCCCCGACCAGCCTGAACAGAAGGATGACATTCTCCCCCCTACACACACACACAGAAGGGACACCCGGCCACCCACCCGCAGAGAAAGGGGAATCCCGCACACAGCCAGCACATTCTCTGCCCCGCTGGCTGCACAGGGATTCCCCAGAGTGGCTGGATGCTAGTTCTGCACGCTGGGGGTAGCACAGATCGCTACCCACAGCATGCTGACAGGTATCCAGCCATCCTGGGGAATCCCTCTGATCAGTAAAAAGTGCAGTGGGCGGTGCAGAGAAACAGGAAATCTCCCTGGCGGCATGGACGAGCTCAGCTCGTCATTACCGCTTTTTGATGTTTTTCCTGGACAAACTCAGCTCGTCCATATCGCCAGGGTGGTTAACCTCCCTGGCGGTAAGCCCGAACTGAGTTCGGGCTAAGCCACCACGGAGGATTTCTCAGGCCCTGGTGGGCCGATTTGCATAATTTTTTTTTTTGATACACGCAGCTAGCACTTTGCTAGCTGCATGTACAAACCGATCGCTGCCGCTCCACGCCGATTCGCTGCTACCTGCTGCGCCGCCCCCCAGACCCCTTGCGCAGCCTGGCCTATCAGCGCCAGGCAGCGCTAAGGGGTGGATCAGGACTCCCCTGTGCGCCATGACGTGGATGACGTTGATGATCCCAATCGTCGCCATGGTGACGGGGAAAGCCAAACAGGAAATCCCGTTCTGAACAGGATTTCCTGTTTGCTCTGATCGCCGGAGGCGATCGGAAGGGGAGGGGGGATGCCGCTGCACAGCGGCTATGTTGTAGCTAGCGCTAGGAAACTACAGGATTTAAAAAAAAAACACAAAAAACATTTAATGTGCTGCGCTGCCCCCTGGCGGTTTTAATAGACCGCCAGGGAGGTTAAAGAGGTTAAAAAAAACATGATCCACTTACCTGGGTCTTCCTCCAGCCCCTGGCAGCCTATCCGTCCCTTGCTGCAGCTCCGCTCCCAGCTATTGTCTCCGGGTCTCCTCTGTTGCAGATGCCGACCTCGCCAGGTCAGCATCTTCTGCGCAAGCACGCAGCCACGATCACAAAGCCTGGAGCGTTCTGTGCAAGTGCAGCAGAATGCTCGCGATGTGGCCACACATTCGTGCACACACTCGTGCAGGCACAGAAGACACCAACCTGGCGAGGTTGGCATCTGCAACGGAGGAGACCCTGGTATACTGGCTGGGAGCTGAGCTGTAGCGAGGGGCAGATAGGATGCTAGGGGGCTGGAATAAGCCCTAGGTAAGTAGATCTTGTTTTTTTTGTTTTGTTTTTTTAACTCCGGACCTGTCCTTTAAAACTTTTCTTGGATGCCCCAGGCTTCACATTTATTTAATCGGGCACGTTACTGACCTGATGAAGTGGAATTAAGTCGTGAAACCCTTTATCTACTGTGCCGAAATAAAATTAATGTATCACTTTCACATCTAGTCATCATTAAAGAGACTCCGTAACAAAAATTGCATCCTGTTTTTTATCATCCTACAAGTTCCAAAAGCTATTCTAATGTGTTCTGGCTAACTGCAGCACTTTCTACTAACACAGTCTCTGTAATAAATCAATGTATCTTTCCCCTGTCAGACTTGTCGGCCTGTGTCTGGAAGGCTGCCAAGTTCTTCAGTGTTGTGGTTCTGCTATGAACTCCCCTTTATGCAGACTGCCTGTGTGTTATTTAGGATTAGAGCAGCTTCTCTCTTCTCTCTCTTATCTTTTACAAGCTGGATAAATCGTCCTCTGAGCTGGCTGGGCTTTCACATACTGAGGAATTACAAACAAGGGCAAAGCTGTTTGCAGGAAGAAAAGAGCAGCCTGAAACTTCAGTGCATGGGGGAAAGAAACACACAAATGATCTCTTGAGATTCAAAAGGAAGGCTGTATACAGCCTGCTTGTGTATGGATGTATTTTCTATGTGTGGACATACTGTACATCAACCTACTTCCTGTTTTGGTGGCCATTTTGTTTGTTTACAAACAAACTTTTAAAAACTGTTTTTAACCACTTTTAATGCGGCGAGGAGCGGCGAAATTGTGACAGAGGGTAATAGGAGATGTCCCCTAACGCACTGGTATGTTTACTTTTGAGCGATTTTAACAATACAGATTCTCTTTAAGGTAGGCTGATACCCTCCTTTTATTTACATGAATAGACTTGTACCAATTACTACTTGGGCGCCTCCTACCTCTGCTTGTCTGCTGTCGTCCCCATGATTGGGGGTTGTTTTATGATTATATAATAAACCCTTTTTGAGAGCTGTGACCAGTGAATCCCTTAACGGCTGAATGGGGACAGTACTTCCCCACATGCATATACGGTGGTTGCTAGGCTAGCAACCCTGACTCCTGAGTTACCCACTTATTCTATATTATTTCCTTACCATCTGATGAGCTACATCAGATTGGACTCCAGGTGTCCCTGTGGTTTTTTGTTTTTTTTTCCCATAATCTCATCTTGAAAGCATGCTTCTGCCTCTCCTAAAACTCTCCACAGAGGCCCTGCTGGACCCGTTCTAGTTTGCGTACAGAGCGAATAGGTCTACCAACGATGTCATTAACATCTGCCTGGTGCTTGTCAATGATCACCTGGGCTCATATGCCAGGATCCTCCTCCTTGACTTTAACTCGGTGTTTAACACCATCAGCCACCAAATACTTCAGGAGAACCTTGCCACGCTCGAAATCCACCCTACCTTGCACCTGTGAATCACTGACTTTGCTCACAAACAGATCCCAGGTTGTCAAGCTAGGTCTATCCTAGCCAAGGACCATCAATACAGGTGCCCCACAAGGATGCGTTCTGTCACCGATCCTATTCTCCCTATACACAAACAACTGCAGATCCACAGAAAACTCTTTCAAAGTAATAAATTAGCTGATGACACCACCATAGTTGGCCTTATCACAAAAAATGATGAGCAGGTATGCTACCATCAGGTTGACAGAATTTGCCACTGGTGCAAGGAGAACGGGCTGGTCCTCAACAACCGTAAAAAAAAGAGTTGATCATTGGCTTTAGGAAGCACACCTCCACCCCACCTCCTATCCATATTGATGACACAGAAGGTGTAAGATTTCCCTGTGCCCTCCTCCTGGGCACAACTATTTCCAACAACTTGAGTTGGAAGGAGGCCAACAAAGCCTCCACTCAGAGGAAAGCCCAGCAGGCTATTCTTCCCCCACCAACTGAAGAAGTTTGATATGGACCAGAAACTTCTGATGAGTTTCTACTCCGCCATAACTGAATCTGTCCCCTGTTTTTTCATTCTGGTCTTGTACAATGGCTCTTTCACCAATGACACAAACTACAGAGGGTCAGCAGATCAGCATAGAGGATCATCAAGAAACTGCTTTCCCCTCTGGACCTCTACAACTCCAGAGTGTGCTCCAGAGCATTGAGGATCGTCAATGATCCTTCACACTCTGGCTTCCGCTTCTCCAGTCGGCACCTTTCGGGTTGGAGGTTTCAGTCCATCTCCACCAGGACCTTAAAGCGGGATTGTCGCCATAAAAATCAAGTTTCAACAGCAACTGGTCTAAGTGTATTAAGTGATAAAGATGCTAATCCTGCATTCAAAACTTTTTCTGCTGTTATGGTTTGGAGTTATCACATACCTTAGGAGCATTGGCCCTTTCATTGCCATTGCCTGGCAAAACAGTTGCACACTCGGGGGGGGGGGGGGTATTTTATCTATAATATATTCCTCCTCTTCCTTTTATTTCCCCCTCCTTCTAATGACATAACACAGTGCACTTACTAGTATAGACCTCAATGGGAGTGTTTGAAGACTCTGGGAGGAAGGCGGGGAACAAATTTATACACTCTGACGTGTGTTGTGTGTCCTGTCCCATACTAAGCCCTGTATATGCCAAGCCCAATTCCAGGCACAACCCAATGGTGCATGGCAAAATAAAATAATTCTGATTCTGAATAAGCAGAGCAGCCACAGTGAAGCATTAATACCTAGTCCAGCGCTTGGTCCTTTCCATAGACTCTTGATGTCACATGACATGCATCGGGAGCCTTTGGAAGAACACCTCTGCACAATGATAGGCTGCAGTGCGAAAGAGGAGAGGCCCAGTGATGGACTAGATATTTTTGCTGCGCTATAGCTGATTTGCATATCCAGATGGGGAAATATAAAGAGGTAAGCCTCTTAGTCCCTGGCACTTCTTATATTGTGCTATGGAAGATGCTGGCGCTATATAAATCAACAATAATACTAATATTGTGTGTGGGGGAGTGGGTGCTGATAATGACCATACATAGAGCTCACACCTCAGGTTCCTTTTAAGGTAATATAGAAATAAGGAGTCTGCGGTCCAAGTAATACACAAAGAACTATATTATAATTAAAATATAATTTTTAGTGTATAAAAATAGTAGCACATCAAAACACACAGATAATTACCGTAAAACTGGCTAGACGGACCATAGTAAATTCACACTGCACCCACATACACACATAGCTCCCAACAGTTCCTTTTTCAGAGGGACAGTCCCTCTTTGTGAACCAGATCCCTCTGTCCTTCTTTCTCCCTCTTTTAGGACTTATGTACAGATCTATCTAAATATATGTATTTTTCTACTATGAAAATGTGTTTAATTGACTCCAAACTTTATTACCATCCTTTAAGTTGATATATTTCTTATTTTTAATTATTAAAATTAAGGAAAACTACTGATAATAGAAGGGACCAGTGTGGTTTACAGATTAAACTACTGTATTTGCTGCCATATAAGAGTCACTTTTTCTCCCCCAAAAATGGGGAGGAAAAGTCCCTGCGTCTTATACGGCAAAGGCAGGGAATCCCCGACTTACAAACACCCACCGGCACATCGAGGCTTCCCTACCTGTGTGTACAGTTTGCCGCTCCCCCCGCATGCTTGCTACTCCCCCTCCGCGTGTCTCCCTCCCCGTGTGTCTCCTAGCCCCCTGCTTACGTATCCATGCGCCCGCGAGGATTCCGCCTCCTCTCCACTTCTCGCTCTAGAGAGCGTCTTGAACTGATCGTGTCATTGGTTCAAGCAGCTCACTAGTGTGAGACGTGAATAGACAGATGTCTGCAATCCTAGCGGGTGCATGGATAGGTAAGAATCTGCTACACACGCTACACCCGGGGGGCCAGGAGACACAAGGGGGAGGGAGGCAGGCACGCGGAGGGGACAGGAGAACCCATAGGGAGACAGGAGGAAACATGGGGAGACATGGAGGACGTCCGCTCCCCGCGCATGCGTAGTTTGTAGCCCCACTACTTCGGCCCCCTCATCTCAAGGCGACATATTAGTCGCACCCGGCGGCGTAAGTCAGATCATCCCCGCCCTCCGATCTTCCTCATTGGCTAACAGCCAGCTTTGTACCCAAGCCCACTCCTAGTCGGCCCCAGACCCACAATCAAGGCTAATTGAATCATTGGCACTTAGTCCGGCTATATAAAGGTCCCACGCTGGCACACTAGTACAGACTAGGTGCCGAGCAGTTATTGGACCCAGAGCTGGTAAGCGCCTTCTATCTATGTACTATCTAATCACCACGCTATTGTACACCTGCCTTTTCTTGCTACCCTGCACTTCATAGCTGGATTTCAGCCTACCTTATTTGTTGCTTATACGCCCCCAGATGCACTTTCTCCCTACCTTACCTGTCACTTTTCCCTATTGTCCCATATAACACTATACCCCCTCCTCTACACCACTTCACACCACTTCACCATGGACTTTGTTACCTGTAAGTTGAATATAGTTATCTATTTATCTATCCATTTATACAGCATTTTGTCCAATTTTTTTCTGATCACCATTATACACCCTTGAATACTTGCACTACCTGATCACATAATCACATTCACTGTAAAACATTCTAGCCATTTCACCCTCTATGCCAATCACTACCCTATAAGTCTCTTTGTAATGGATAGCGGAGATACTGCCGCAACAGCAAGCGGCATGGCGGCTATCTCCGTGTCTCAGCCGGCGGCCTCCGCCACGCGGTTACATGCTGGTGCCTTGCCTGGTCCTTCTATTGCTAACAGACTAAGGGCTACGTGCGCGCGCGCCAGGCGACAGGACCTTTATGCAAGTAGAAGGGGAGTCAGCTGATCGACGGGTCAGCTGACTCCAGCGGCGCTCCGTATTGGCTGGATGACTGGGGCGGCACTGCGGAGCGCTTGTGCTATATATAGGACAGGTCTGTCAGTTGCTCCGCGTCTGCTGTTGTGTATGCTACGTGAGAGCACTCAGACCTTAGTCAGATCCTAAAGTGTGCTAGAACCAGCAGGAGCTGGGGATCCACACTTAGCCAGATTCTGTTGATAGCTTAAAGTACTATTGAATTGTATTATTTGTTATGACCCTCTGCTAGTTTGACTACTCTTCTGCTTTCTGATTCTGTGCCTTTGCCTATCTGATCTAGTTGCCGACTCTGCCTGAACACTTCTCTGATTTAGCCTCCTGTCTCTGTACCGTATCTGTCCGTCCGTTGCCGATCTCTGCCTGTCTGACTTTCCTGTCCTCACCAGTGAGCCTAGTCACTGGTGAGGGATACTCAGTATAGCATCACCTGCTCCTCAGGTGAATAGCTACTGCAGTACAGTCTGAAGCACCTGCTCCTCAGGTGAATAGCTGCTGCAGTACAGTCTGAATCACCTGCTCCTCAGGTGAACCGCTACTGCAGTACAGTCTGAATCACCTGCTCCTCAGGTGAACCGCTACTGCAGTACAGTCTGAATCACCTACTCCTCAGGTGAATAGCTACTGCAGTCTAGTCTGAATCACCTGCTCCTCAGGTGACTAGCAGTTGCAGTACAGTCTTAATCACCTGCTCCTCAGGTGATTAGCAGCTGCAGTACAGTCTTAATCACCCGCTCCTCGGGTGATCAGGACAGTTGCTTACTACACCATTCGCTCCTTGGGTGAACACATCATTACCTTGTTTGTAGCTCCAGCTTGCTGGAGTTTGTACCCATTGGTTCTATAAGAGATACTCCTCTCTACCAGCTCCTCTGGGGAAGCGAGTATCTCCAATTCTATACTGTTGCACCAAGCACCTATCCTTACATTCAGTTGTCCTGTGTCTGGCTATACTAGCATTATTGGTGATTCTGCAGATCACCACATAATCAGGTATAGCATCGGTATTATTGGTGATACTGCAGATCACCAATAATCAGAAAACCTGTTCTCACTGACACCAATCGTTACATTCTTCATTTTGGACCATTTCCCCTATACTATACTATTATGTTGCAACCATACACACACATATGTATGATATAATTATGTCACACACAGCGCTCTGATATGCTCTTCATCACTGTCATGTTTCAGTGATACTCCGTTTGTATATTGCCTGATGAAGCGGGATTGTGGCCGTTAAACGCGTTGCAGTTTTATCTAGGAGTATGTGAATAAATTATCTCAAGCGACAGCATCGTGTCTGTTTTGGTGTGGCTGGTCCACCACCGCCACCTGAATGTTTTAAACTTTTTAGCATATTTAATCCTTTTGGCGCCTCTGTACTTCCTTATATCAAGTTCTCCACCCCTGGTGGAAGGGTTGTACACCCTCTTTTCTCCTATCTACAGAGAATGACATCTAAGTCCTGAGTGGGGACAGGCCTAATCTCCCCATCTACCTATACAGTGGTTGCCTAAGTGGTAACCCATGTTTGTAAGTATAATACTTATGTTCCATTATTCCTCCCTGTTCCAATACATACTACACTATATTGGGCTCTCGGTTTTTCTGCTTTATAGACATGGAGGAGGACACATGGGAATTCAGGAGGACACATGGGGGGGGACGACAGGAAGACATATCGGGAATAAAGGAGGAATTATGGGGGAGACATGAGGGACACAGCAGGACACATGGAGGATACCATTTGTGGGAGAACATGTACAAGACGCTCCTGGAACATGGATGCACAGGTTAAAGTGGACCCAAATAAAAAATACAAGATTTCAGACAAAAAATCTATTCTCTAAATTATAATAATAAATAGCCTTTTTTCAGCTGCATGATGACAAATATAAAATATTTTACATTTATTGGAGGAACCCCTCCCTTCCTTTCATATTGCCGGGACAGAATTCGGCAAACTGGTGGAGAAGGTGGTGTCTGGCAAAGGAGAAATTGCTAATGGCTGCCACCTGTATAACCCTAGTTATGAAAAGAGAAGGGTGAAAATGCACTGAAATGCTCATAGGCTTGAAGGAGTGTTTATTTATCTTTGTATGTGTCAGAGTGGTGCAACTAAATATTTTGAATTTAAAAAATGTTTGGTTTGGGTGCGCTTTAAGTATATGTATATATATTTTTTTCCCTCTAAACCTGGGTACGCCTTATATTCCGGAGTGCCTTATACGTTGGCAAATACGGGTACATCTTTGGCTTCTAAATTCTTTGTGGAATGTGTCACAAGGGTTGCGTTATGGGGCATGGTTAGAGGTGTAACAGGGGTGTGTCTTGAAGTGTCCCTCTTTCTTATCTCAAAAAGTTAGGAGGTATGTACACATCCCATAAAAAACCATAAGGTTGGGAAACCCAGTCCTCTGAATTATATCACAATTGAATCCACAGTGAATTGTAGAACATTTATTTTAATACTCCAAAAATACAAAGCAACACATTTTGCAGGTATATTTCTGCTTCCTCAGGCAATAACAGGTAGGAGTATAGAACAGTGAAGATTGGTGCCGCAACAAGCATGCCCGATCCATGGTTTAACGATTTTGGGATGAAATCAGTCAAATGTATCGACCATACAAGCTGGAAAATCTCGGTCCAACGTGGTTGATCAGGTGTGCTGCGGTAATGGCGTGCTATATTGAGTCGACCAATGAATACAACAGACCCCTGGCTGCTCCCCCCCCCCAATATGTAAATGGGCTCTATTCACTAAGGGCAGTTCAGTAAAATAATTTTGGTCAGTAAAATACAGCATTTGGGATTTTACACTTTTTTTTTCCAAATTCACTTAAGATCTTCTGCATGAGGCAAAAGTAATTTACCGAACAAACATGCCTCAATTCACGAAGCCATGCTCAGCAAGTGTCACTTACCAGCCCTGTAGTAGGTCAGCGGTGAGGCTGGGAGCTGTGTGTACGAGTCAGGGTTTTCTGTCCAAGCATCTCCAACATCCCTTTAGATGTGCTGCAGCCACCAGGGGGCGCTCTTCTGAAAGCCAGAATACAGATTTTTACATCTAAAGGGATGCAGAAAAGCCTAAAAAAAAGACCCAACTGATACTGGTCACATCAAATCAACGTGAGAAGCAGGGATGTGTTGCTCTCCCTATTGGCTGCCTGGTTCTCCCTAAAGGCTGTCTGTCAAAGTTAACGCACAGAGAGAGCATGAAAACAGTGATTCGGCTGCTAGGAACTGGAGAAAAATATCTAACACTTTTGCCGGTTTACTGAATGTGAACATTTTTGTGAATTGCAATTTCTTGATATTTCCTAAGGCATTTACCTCACTAGTCGGTAATATTTTCTGTGTGGTAACAGGTTTAGTGAATTGTAATTTGGGAAGGTTATCAGTAAAATCAGCTGTTTTCAGCATTACCGAATGCTGTAATGCTTAGGGCCCGTTTTCACCACTCGCGGTGCGATGCAGCTACATAGCCACATTGCACCCCGGCTGAACTGAAACTAATGCACGTCAATGGAACAGTTTCCATTGCGTGCTGATTATGCAGTGGAGCGATCCGAGAACCTGCAGCCTGCTGCAGATTCTCGCACGGCCGCATCCCATTCCCTCCCATGGGCGGCTGCAACTCCCGAAGCAGAAGTGACATGAATGGGAGCGGAAGTGATGCCCTTCCAATCCCTTTTGCCAGTGGAAACTGGACCTTAGTGAATAGAGCCCAGAGTGTTCATCCCCCCTTACCCCCCGATGGCCGTGCATTGTAAATCTGATCTGCTCCAGCCCCTCCCGGTGCCCATGCATACTTAGATGTATTGGCACCTTAATTCTACCCCTGTTTGCTGTGGGAAGCCGTCTGTCAGTGAATCTAGTGTGAACAAGTTTGTTCTAATGCTCTACTCAGTGTGTCATTATCATATTGCTGTGCAGAATGCAATCAATTATGATATTCTCCAGGAGGCAGTGTTGGACTGGAAAAATCTATCTGCAGTCACAACAGTAACCAATAAAAAACAATGGAAGGAGCGCAATACAATGGTGCTGCAGCTATGAGGTGGGGCTGGTTCCAAAGCCCAGAGTAGTAGCCAAATGAAAAGCAAAGTACCTCAGCGCAATGGTAGACAAAACCTGCTGATTAGCAGGGATTCAGAGATGGTGGAAAAACAGTACCTGTTTCGAAGGTTTCCCACCTCAGATTCACATCAAGTGCCCCAGATTACTTGCTGTAATCCCGATATCCCTGGGTAAGCGGTGGCGCCGTCTGCCCATACGAACTCCGCTCTGTGATGCGGCTGGACGGATTCCGCAGTCACGTGACTATCCAGGACTTCCTGCCTTCGCTGTCCTGCGTGTCACGCTGGTTGCCGGTGGCTGCTGACTGGATGTCAGAGTGATGCAGCGCGTGTACTTGGAGTTGAAGACACACAGGAGATGCACTAGTTAGCACAGCTGGTGGGAAAGGCTCTGATGGCCAGCAGACTTCAGGTGAACTTCAGCCTGCCAAAAACAAGTGGAAGTTTGCAGTTCCTCCCTCTCTGGACACTTGGTAAGTGGAGATTAGATCAATTACGTAATTGATCTAATCTCCACTTACCAAGTGTCCAGAGACACTCCAAGTACACGCGCTGCATCACTCTGACATCCAGTCAGCAGCCACCGGCAACCAGCGTGACACGCAGGACAGCGAAGGCAGGAAGTCCTGGATAGTCACGTGACTGGGGAATCCGTCCAGCCGCATCACAGAGCGGAGTTCGTATGGGCAGACGGCGCCACCGCTTACCCAGAGATATCGGGATTACAGCAAGTAATCTGGGGCACTTGATGTGAATCTGAGGTGGGAAACCTTCGAAACAGGTACTGTTTTTCCACCATCTCTGAATCCCTGCTAATCAGCAGGTTTTGTCTACCATTGCGCTGAGGTACAACAGTAACCAAATCTACACAGAGAATGTTCTCGTTTTTTAATAGAAAGGTGCATACACACACCATAGCTATTGCCCATAGTAATTAGGACTTGATCCCTAGTTTAGCAGTTATGGGCACAAGTTCATACAGGCACATCCCTACCCTCAAGCAATGTGTACTGTTGCCATAGGGAGGAAAGGTATAATGATGGCATGGTGCACAATCGAGCCTCGTCTAGTGGTTAGGGTAAGGGCCCTTTTACACTTAATTAGTTGCTCTCAGTTATAACTGAAAGAAAACTGATTTTCAAAGTAAAGCCCATGTTTTCCTATGGCCTCTTTTACACTTAACGCGTTTTAACTGAAATCTTCCTCCCAATGCACTGCTATGGAAAAAACGCGCACTAACGCGTACCAACGCGTACTAACGCACACCAACTGATTAAGTGTAAACGGGGCCTAAGGATAGGAACTACAGTATGTGCTCAGCCATTGTTTTCTCTAATGCTGGGAATACACCATGAGATTTTTGGGCAGATAGATGGCTCAACAGATAAATTCCAACAAGTTCGATCTGATTTTAATTGTTTTTCTGACTGATGTTCTCATAGAAGTAAATGAAAATTGATTGGACAGTAAATCTGCTGAAAAATCTCATGTGTTCCCAGTATTAAAGGTACGGCATGCATGCCAAAATTTGGTAGAAGAGGATAGATCCAACTGTTCACCGAGTACTCCCCTCTGGAGTAATCCGAAATAATCTGAATTCCTGTCCTTAGAGCATGTGGGATTCTGGGTTAAGAGAGAAGTGAAATATGTTAACCACCTTTTTCTTAATGATAAGTTTAAGTCTTGGTTCCAATGATTATGGAATACCATCTTCCAGCGCATGTAGTTTTAGATGCTTTCAGCCTCGCCACGCTACTAAATTACAATTTAGGAGTCTGGTGGTTGCTTTGTTGAAACATGGCTGTTGAATAAAGATCCAGACAAACTAATTTCTACATTTTATTCTAACTTACTGGAGTATAGATATGGTCCAAGGCTGGTTAAAACCAGAGTTTGGGCTGTTCGAGTTCGGTTCGGGCTCCGCCGGACACCTCGTGGTGTTCGACCATGCGTTCGGCCGCATATGTTCGGCCTGACTGCGCATGGCCGAACGTTCGGCTCGCGCTGTGATTGGCCGAGCGGGTCATGTGGTTCGGGCTCGAACACGCGGCTCGCACTGCGATTGGCCGAACGGGTCACGTGGTTCGGGTAAATAAATACCCGAACCGCGTCATTTCTCCGCCACTTGAAGTTGGGTTTAGCTTTGGGTAGGCAGGCAGGTTAGACTCTCTCACCAGCTAGGCTAGCCAGGGCCCCCCCAGCCTCCTAGTCATACTACTGTAGTGCCAGTCAGCGTGCTTGTACTGCTGGGATGAGTAGTACTTCCGCCACCAGTATATAGCATTGTCTATTTGCCACTGTACTGCCAGTCAGCGTGTACTTCTGGGATCAGTAGTACTTCCGCCACCAGTATATAGCATTGTCTATTGCCACTGTACTGCCAGTCAGCGTGTACTGCTTGGATCAGTAGTACCTCCGTCCGTCACCAGTATATAGCATACTATATAGCATTGTCTTATTGCCACTGTATTGCCACAGTCAGCGTGTACTGCTGGGATCAGTAGTACTTCCGTCCGTCACCAGTATATAGCATACTATATAGCATTGTCTTATTGCCACTGTACTGCCACAGTCAGCGTGTACTGCTGGGATCAGTAGTACTTCCGTCCGTCACCAGTGTATAGCATACTATATAGCATTGTCTTATTGCCACTGTACTGCCACAGTCAGCGTGTACTGCTGGGATCAGTAGTACTTCCGTCCGTCACCAGTATATAGCATACTATATAGCATTGTCTTATTGCCACTGTACTGCCACAGTCAGCGTGTACTGCTGGGATCAGTAGTACTTCCATCCGTCACCAGTGTATAACATACTATATAGCATTGTCTTATTGCCACTGTACTGCCAGTCAGTGTGCGTGTACTGCTGGGATCAGTACAACCATAATGAAGAAATCCAGTGAAAGAGGGAGGGGCAAGGGAAGAGGTGTTTCCCCTGATGGTTCACGTAGAGGCCGCAGTGGAGCACCTAAGAAAACTCACTCAATACCACCCATGTGTGCCAGACAAACAACCCTCACTAATCCACAAGAGCAGGACCGGATAATGAATTGGTTGACCTCTCAAGCGTCCAGCAGCGGGTTAAGCAGCAGCAGCACCAGCACATCCTTGTCACGCTCGAGGTCCTCTGCCAGTTACAAGGAGCAAGTGGGCACAAAGGTGACACAACCAGCAGCTACACCATGCACACAATGGCCAAATAACCAGTCCGAACAATTATTTCCGGACACAATGGGCTCTTCGGAGGAGCTATTCCCACTCCTACCCCCACAAACAATGGAACAGCCAGAAATGTTGTGCCCGGATTCACAACCATTGTGCGAGGAAACTGCACCACTCATTCAAATGCAAGGCGAGGACGAAGACACCCAAATCCCTGAGCAATGTGCGCAGGAATTGGAATTGCAGGAGGTCCACCAAGAACATCTTGAAGACATGGGAGTGAGGTGCGCAGAGGGTGTTCTGGGGAGCTCTAGTCCACTGCACACAGACACAGATGAGGAGATGGAAGAGGAGGTTTTGGACGATGTGGACACAGACCTGGATTATCGAGTAGAACCTCGCCATCGGGATAGCAGCAGTACAGATGAGTCTGCTGCAGAACCCACTGCTGCAAGAGTTCGCCGTGTGCCACAAAGTAGGCGGGGTATTTCAGACACAACAGGCGTAGCCGTAGAAGTGAGACACCAAAGAGGCACGAAGCAAACTCGCCAGCAAAGCAGGAGCTCAAAAGTCTGGGCTTTCTTTGAAGACTGCAGGGTGGATGTTACCATGGTGATTTGCAAGGTGTGCAGGACCCGACTGAGCAGGGGGAAAAATGTCAACAACCTCTCCACCACCAGCATGCGCCGCCACATTGTAGCCAAACATAGCACTCTGTGGTAAAACACGCAAGGCCAGGGTAGCGGCTCGCTTCCAGCCCCCAGCAACACTGCCTCCGTTGTCACCAGACCCTCCTCAGCAGCAGCCCAGCCATTACGTGGTGCACAAACATCCGTAGTAGACGACGATGTCAGTTTCCGCAACAGTCCTCTTGACGTTTCCCAGTCTTCAACCACCACGACAACAACAACCAACTGTCCTTCAGTGTGCGATCCTACGGTTCAGTTGTCTGTCCCGGAGATGTTTGAGCGCAAGAGAAAATTGCCAGCAAATGGCCCCCGGGCCGTGGCACTAACAGCCAGCATAGCCAAGTTTGTGGCCTGCGAAATGCTGCCATATCGTGTGGTGGAGACAAACAGCTTCAAGCGCATGATGGCGCTTGCCATCCCACGTTACGTGGTTCCCAGCCGATACTATTTTGCGCGGTCTGCAGTGCCAGCGTTACATGAGCACGTGGTTAGCAAAATAACCAGAAGCTTGAAAAATGCCGTTGCCTGCAAGGTTCACCTCACCACAGACACCTGGACGAGTGCCTTTGGCCAGGGTCGATACATCTCCCTGACAGCGCACTGGGTGAACCTTGTGGAGCCTGGCAGTGACTCCTCCTCACCGGCTACGGCGCAGGTGTTGCCCACGCCGCAAACTGCTGGACCCTCAGAGGCTCCAATCTCGACTCTGACTCCTTCTCCTCCAACGCCTCTCAAAGCTGTACCTCATCCGGCATCGGTAACCCAGCAATAGGGTCGTCGTGGAAGCAGTGCAGCACAGCTGTTGCCATGCGTCAGCAAGCCTTACTGAAGCTGATCTGTCTTGGAGATAAGCAGCACACAGGTGAAGAAATTTGGAAGGGAATCAAGAAACAGACCGATTTGTGGCTGGCACCGCTGGACCTGAAACCAGGCATGGTTGTGTGTGACAATGGGAGCAATCTCATTCGCGCTTTAAAGTTGGCTAAGCTGAGACACATCCCTTGCCTGGCACACGTTATGAACCTAGTTGTTCAACGGTTCCTGAGGACATACCCAGGCGTGGCAGATCTTCTGCTGAAGGTGCGACGAGTGGCCAAATATTTCCGAAAGTCCAGTACCGTTTCGGAGGGACTCACCAAGATGCAGGAGCGGTTCAATCTACCGAACCATCGCTTGGTGTGTGACGTACCCACGCGCTGGAATTCGACGCTGCACATGCTAGCACGCTTTTGCGAGCAGAAGAGTTCAGTGGTCCAGTACATGACGGCGCAGTACCGAGGCGCATCCGGGCAGCTACCAAGCTTCTGTGGATCTGATTGGGCCACCATGTTGGACCTCTGCCAAGTCCTCCAAAATTTTGAGCAATCCACGTTGCTTGTGAGCAGTGACAACTCTTCAGTCAGCATTACGATACCACTGCTGTGTTTACTGAAGAGATCAATGTTGCAGATCAAGGAAGCCGCAGTCAGGATGCAAGTGGGGGAATCTCAAGTAGTGTTGGGCGAACAGTGTGCGCCACTGTTCGGGTGATGTTCGAGTTCGGCCGAACACCTGATGGTGTTCGGCCAAACTGTTTGGCCATATGGCCGAACTAAGAGCGCATTTGGGTAACGTTCGGCTAGCACTGTGATTGGCCGAACGGGTCACGTGGCTCGGACCCGAACGCGCTCTGATTGGCCGAACGGGTCACGTGGTTCGGGTAAATAAATAACCGATCCACGTCATTTCTCCGCCATTTGTCTGTGGGTTTAGCTTTGGGTAGGCAGGCAGGGTAGTTCTCTCTCCAGCCAGGCTAGCCAGGGTCCCCCGGTCATTGTGTCGCTGCTGGGAATAGTAGTACACCGCTCAGCCACACTATATAGCATTGTGTTTAGTGCCACTCTGTGTGTCTGCTGGGAACAGTAGTACACCGCTCACCCTGTATAGCATTGTGCTCTGTGTCGCTGCTGGGAATAGTAGTACACCGCTCAGCCACACTATATAGCATTATGTTTACTGCCACTCTGTGTATCTGCTGGGAACAGTAGTACACCGCTCACCCTGTATAGCATTGTGCTCTGTGTCGCTGCTGGGAATAGTAGTACACCGCTCAGCCACACTATACAGCATTGTGTTTACTGCCACTCTGTGTGTCTGCTGGGAACAGTAGTACACCGCTCACCCTGTATAGCATTGTGCTCTGTGTCGCTGCTGGGAACAGTAGTACACCGCTCACCCACACTATATAGCATTGTGTTTACTGCCACTCTGTGTGTCTGCTGGGAACAGTAGTACACCGCTCACCCTGTATAGCATTGTGCTCTGTGTCGCTGCTGGGAATAGTAGAACACCGCTCAGCCACACTATATAGCATTGTGTTTACTGCCACTCTGTGTGTCTGCTGGGAACAGTAGAACACCGCTCACCCTGTATAGCATTGTGCTCTGTGTCGCTGCTGGGAATAGTAGTACACCGCTCACCCACACTATATAGCATTGTGTTTACTGCCACTCTGTGTCGCTGCTGGGAACAGTAGTACACCGCTCACCCACGACTGTATAGCATTGTGTTTACTGCCACTCTGTGTCTCTGCTGGGAACAGTAGTACACCGCTCACCCTGTATAGCATTGTGCTCTGTGTCGCTGCTGGGAATAGTAGTACACTGCTCAGCCACACTATATAGCATTGTGTTTACTGCCACTCTGTGTCGCTGCTGGGAACAGTAGTACACTGCTCACCCACCACTGTATAGCATTGTGTTTACTGCCACTCTGTGTCTCTGCTGGGAACAGTAGTACACTGCTTACCCTGTATAGCATTGTGCTCTGTGTCGCTGCTGGGAATAGTAGTACACCGCTCAGCCACACTATATAGCATTGTGTTTACAGCCACTCTGTGTGTCTGCTGGGAACAGTAGTACACCGCTCACCCTGTATAGCATTGTGCTCTGTGTCGCTGCTGGGAATAGTAGTACACCGCTCAGCCACACTATATAGCATTGTGTTTACTGCCACTCTGTGTCACTGCTGGGAACAGTAGTACATCGCTCACCCACCACTGTATAGCATTGTGTTTACTGCCACTCTGTGTCTCTGCTGGGAACAGTAGTACACCGCTCACCCACCACTATATAGCATTGTGCTCTGTGCCGCTGATGGGAACAGTAGTACACCGCTCAGCCACACTATGGCCTCGACTCATAAAGCATTCCCGCATGCGGATATGCTGAAAACGGCTCACTTTACCGACCACACAGCAAAATCTGTATTCATAAAGGCTTTTTCCGCATGAAAAGCCGACATTCGCGAGCAGAGTGATAAATCACCGCCTTGAGCGGTGATTATCATAACAAAAGTAACAAGTAGTCAATTCATAAAGATTAGAGGTAGTGGTATGCGGACGGGTATTACCGCTACCTCTGATGTGGCGAGAAGCGTGCGGAATACATTGCAGTGAATGGGACAGACCTCCCAAGCAGCTGCAGAGAGAACACCGCACGGAGGGACTCCGCCTTCTTCTCCTGTTTCCGCATGTCTCCCGACAGCCTAACGCCTGCCTACAGCGGAATATCTCCGCACGCCTGTCACAACTAGCAACATTTTTATGAATTAACACCCTGAAGGCTGAAATACCGACAGCGGTGTTTCCCCGCTCGACGTTACCTTACCGACAGCACTTTTATGAATCGAGGCCTAAATAGCATTGTGTTTACTGCCACTCTGTGTCTCTGCTGGGAACAGTAGTACATCGCTCACCCACCACTGTATAGCATTGTGCTCTGTGTCGCTGCTGGGAATAGTAGTACACCGCTCACCCACCACTGTATAGCATTGTGCTCTGTGTCGCTGCTGGGAATAGTAGTACACCGCTCACCCACCACTGTATAGCATTGTGCTCTGTGTCGCTGCTGGGAATAGTAGTACACCGCTCACCCACCACTGTATAGCATTGTGCTCTGTGTCGCTGCTGGGAATAGTAGTACACCGCTCACCCACCACTGTATAGCATTGTGCTCTGTGTCGCTGCTGGGAATAGTAGTACACCGCTCACCTGCCACTGTATAGCATTTCTGTACTGCCACTGTACTGCTGCCAGTCAGCGTGTACTTTTACGGATAAGTGAAATGAAGAAGAAATCCTGTGAAAGAGGGAGGGGCAAGGGAAGAGGTGTTCCCCTTGACGGTTCACGTACAGGCCACAGTGGAGCACCGAAGAAAACCCACTCAATACCGCCCATGTTGTCCAGGAAATCAACCCTCACAAATCCAAAAGAACAGGACCAGATAATTAATTGGATGACCTCTCAAGCGTCCAGCAGTGGGTTAAGCAGCACCAGCACATCACGCACGAGGTCCGAGTCCTCAGACAGTTACAACAAGGAGCCAGTGGGTACAAAGCAGACACAACCGGCAGCGACACCACGCACACAACTGCCAAATAACCAGTCCGAAGATTTTCCTCAGGACACAATGGGGTATTCGCAGAAGCTATTCCCAGCCCAACAAACTTCCACCTTTCAAAGGTCAATGGAACTGCCAGAAATTTTGTGCTCGGATTCACAACCATTGACTGTGGGAAATGCACCGCGCACTGAAATGCAAGGCGAGTCCGAGGAGGACTCGGAAACCCAAATCCCAGAGCAAGTTGGGCAGGAGGGGTTTCAATTGCAGGAGGTCGGCCGAGAAGATCTTGAAGACGACGTTGGAGTGTGCTGCGCAGAGGTTGTTGTGGGGAGCTCTACTCCACGGCGGCGGCCCACAATCACATATGACGAGTTTGAGGAGATGGAAGAGGAGGAGGAGGGTATGGACAATGTTGACAGAGACCCAGATTTTGTATGTGAAGGAGAACATCGCCGTCGTAGCAGCAGCACAGATGAGTCTGTTGAAGAACCCACTGCTGCACGAGTTCGACTTGTGCCACAAGGTAGGCGGCGCGAAATTTCAGGCACCACAAGCGTGGAAGTTCAAGTGAGACAAAAAAGAGGCGCAAACAGAAATCGCCAGCAAGGCAGGTGCTCCAAAGTCTGGCCTTTCTTTGAAGACTGCAGTGAGGATGGTACCATGGTGATTTGCAAGGTGTGCAAGACCCGCCTGAGCAGGGGAAAACATATTAACAACCTCTCCACCACCAGCATGACCCGCCACATGGTATCCAAACATCCCACTCTGTGGCCGCCAGGACAGGGTACCAGCAGCAACACTGCCTCCCTTGGGGTCACCAGACTCACCACCAGACCCTCCTCAGCAGCAGCAGTAGCCCAGCCATTGCGTGGTTCACAACAACATTCACAAACATCAGACGACGCTGACACTGTCACTTTCCGGAATAGTGCTCTTGAGGTCTCCCAGTCATCAAACACAACAACCAGTTGTCTGTCTCGGAGATGCTTGAGCGCAAGAGGAAATTGCCAGCAAATGACCCCCGGGCCGTGACAGTAACAGCCAGCATAGCCAAGCTTCTGGCCTGCGAAATGCTGCCATATCGAGTGGTGGAGACAAACAGCTTCAAGGGCATGATGTCAGTGGCCATCCCACGTTACGTGGTTCCCAGCCGCTACCACTTTGCGCGCTCTGCAGTGCCTGAGTTGCATGAGCACGTGGTCAGCAAAATAACCCGAAGCTTGAAGAATGCCGTTGCCTGCAAGGTTCACCTCACCACTGACACCTGGACGAGTGCGTTCGGCCAGGGTCGATACATCTCCCTTACCGCGCACTGGGTGAACTTTGTGGAGCCTGGCAGCGATTCCTCACCTGCTACGGCGCAGGTGTTGCCCACGCCGCAAACAGCTGCACCGCCGTCCCTCCCACTGGATAACAACAGCAGCACCTACCTCTCTGACTCCTTCTCCTCCAACGCATCTCAAAGCTGTACCTCATCCGGAAACGCTAACCCAGCAGCAGTAGGATCATGGAAGCAGTGCAGCACAGCTGTTGGCATGCGTCAGCAAGCGTTGCTGAAGCTGATCTGCCTTGGGGATAAGCAGCACACAGGGGAGGAAATTTGGAGGGGAATAAAGGAACAGACGGATTTGTGGCTGGCACCGCTGGACCTGAAACCAGGCATGGTTGTGTGTGATAATGGGAGTAATCTCATTCGCGCTTTAAGGTTGGCTAAGCTGACACACATCCCTTGCCTGGCGCACGTGATGAACCTAGTAGTTCAGCGGTTCCTGAGGACATACCCAGGCGTGGCCGATCTTCTGTTGAAGGTGCGACAAGTGGCCAAACATTGTAGAAATTCCAGTACTGCTTCGGGGGACTCGCCAAGATGCAGGAGCGCTTCAATCTCCCCCACCATTGCTTGCTGTGTGATGTCCCTACGCGCTGGAATTCTACGCTGCACATGCTAGCCCGCTTTTGCGAGCAGAAGAGTGCAGTGGTCCAGTACATGATGGCGCAGTACCGAGGGGCATCCGGACAGCTGCCAAGCTTCTGTGGATCCGATTGGGCCAACATCTTGGACCTCTGCCAAGTCCTCCAAAATTTTGAGCAATCCACGTTGCTTGTGAGCAGTGACAACTCTTCAGTCAGCATTACCATACCACTGCTGTGTTTACTGAAGAAGTCAATGTTGAAAATCAAGGAAACCGCTGTCATGATGCAACTGGGGGAATCTGAAGGAGAAAACGATCAGCGTGATGGTACCAACATCAGGCCATCTGCTGGCCCCAGCAGCTATGACGAAGAAGAGGAGGAGGAACAGCTGGAGTTGGAGCAGGAATTTCATGCCACCACTGACGAGGGCCAGAGCGGTGCACGTTGGACTTCCACAATTCAGCGCGAATGGTCAGCAGAAGCAGACCAGGAAGAAGGTGACGACTATGATGCATCACAACAACTATCACAACGCTCACAAGAGGATGATGAGGATTCTGGCAGGACTCTGGCACACATGGCTCAATTCATGCTAGACTGCATTGAACGCGACCCACGCATTGTGCACATTCTGGACAACGCCAATTACTGGGTTTATACCCTTCTGGATCCACGGTACAAACAGAATGTTCCAAAACTGCTTGAAGAAAGAGTCAGACAGGTCAAAATGGAAGAATACCAGCAGGCCCTTGTGGAGACTTTAGAGAGGAGATTGACATCCTGCCCCTCCTCTAGCCAGTTGTACGCCGACAGACTGACTTCCGCAAACCCAGGACGACCAGGAGGGCAGCAAACAACACAAGCCGCAGCTAGTGCCCAAAAGGGAATGGTATCGGCAGTGTCCTTGGAGTAGGAAAATTTTCTGACACCCATGCAGCAGCCCACAGAACAGCAAGCGTGCAGATCCACCTCCAACACCGATCGCCTGGAGAAGATGGTCAAGGACTACATGTCAGATGGCGTAGCTCTGTTGAACAATCCATCTGCACCCTTCAACTATTGGGTATCGAAGCTAGACACCTGGCACGAACTGGCAATGTACGCAATAGAGGTGCTGGCTTGCCCGGCAGCCAGCGTTATGTCGGAACGCTGTTTCAGTGCTGCCGGAGGCATCGTCACAGATCGGCGTATCCGCCTCTCCACAGAAAATGCAGACCGTCTGACTCAAATTAAAATGAATCAATCCTGGATTGGAAACGACTATGCAACACTCCTGGACCCCAACCAAGTAACATGAACAATGACCATCTGTGATGGGTTAGCGTTGCCGGTCCCTGTTTATGGAACCTCTTATCTTTATTACATTTATGACTGCATGGCGGCAAAAAGCATGCTATCCGCACGCTTTTTGTCCTCATGCAAGGCCTGGGTTGTTGTGTCTGAAAGCGTGGCCTTCTCCTCCTGCGCCTCCTCCTGTTCCATCACGTGTGCTGCTGCTGGGTTAGCGTTTCGGGTCCCTGTTTATGGAACCTCTTATCTTTATTACATTTATGACTGCATGGCGGCAAAAAGCATGCTATCCGCACGCTTCTTGTCCTCATGCAAGGCCTGGGTTGTTGTGTCTCAAAGCGTGGCCTTCTCCTCCTGCGCCTCCTCCTGTTCCATCACGTGTGCTGCTGCTGGGTTAGCGTTGCCGGTCCCTGTTTATGGAACCTCTTATCTTTATTACATTTATGACTGCATGGCGGCAAAATGCATGCTATCCGCACGCTTCTTGTCCTCATGCAAGGCCTGGGTTGTTGTGTCTGAAAGCGTGGCCTTCTCCTCCTGCGCCTCCTCCTGTTCCATCACGTGTGCTGCTGCTGGGTTAGCGTTTCCGGTCCGTTTATGGAACCTCTTATCTTTATTACATTTATGACTGCATGGCGGCAAAAAGCATGCTATCCGCACGCTTTTTGTCCTCATGCAAGGCCTGGGTTGTTGTGTCTGAAAGCGTGGCCTTCTCCTCCTGCGCCTCCTCCTGTTCCATCACGTGTTCTGCTGCTGGGTTAGCGTTTCCGGTCCCTGTTTATGGAACCTCTTATCTTTATTACATTTATGACTGCATGGCGGCAAAAAGCATGCTATCCGCACGCTTCTTGTCCTCATGCAAGGCCTGGGTTGTTGTGTCTGAAAGCGTGGCCTTCTCCTCCTGCGCCTCCTCCTGTTCCATCACGTGTGCTGCTGCTGGGTTAGCGTTTCCGGTCCCTGTTTATGGAACCTCTTATCTTTATTACATTTATGACTGCATGGCGGCAAAAAGCATGCTATCCGCACGCTTCTTGTCCTCATGCAAGGCCTGGGTTGTTGTGTCTGAAAGCGTGGCCTTCTCCTCCTGCGCCTCCTCCTGTTCCATCACGTGTGCTGCTGCTGGGTTAGCGTTGCCGATCCCTGTTTATGGAACCTCTTATCTTTATTACATTTATGACTGCATGGCGGCAAAATGCAGGCTATCCGCACGCTTCTTGTCCTCATGCAAGACCTGGGTTGTTGTGTCTGAAAGCGTGGTCTTCTCCTCCTGCGCCTCCTCCTGTTCCATCACGTGTGCTGCTACTGGGTTAGCGTTTCCGGTCCCTGTTTATGGAACCTCTTATCTTTATTACATTTATGACTGCATGGCGGCAAAATGCATGCTACCTGTGCAAAGAAAACAGACATTTCCCGCATTTTAAAGACAGTTTTCCCTTTGAAACTTTAAAATCGATTTTCTCAAAAACTATAAGCTCTTTTTGCTAAATTTTTTTTCCTCTTGTACCCACTCCCAAGGTGCACATACCCTGTAAATTTGGGGTATGTAGCATGTAAGGAGGCTTTACAAAGCACGAAAGTTCGGGTCCCCATTGACTTCCATTATGTTCGGAGTTCGGCGCGAACACCCGAACATCGCGCCCATGTTCGGCGAACGTTCGCGAACCCGAACATCCAGGTGTTCGCCCAACACTAATCTCAAGAGGACAACGATCAGCATGATGATGATACCAACATCAGACAATCTGCCTCAGGAAACGCTGGTCCTCCCAGCTATGCTGAAGAAGAGGACGAGGAACAGCTGGAGTTGGAGCAGGACTTGGATGCCCCCACTGCCGAGGGACAGAGCGGTGCACGTTGGACTTCCACGATTCAGCGGGAATGGACAGCAGAAGAAGACGAGGAAGAAGGTGGGCGACGGCGTGATGCTGGTGATGATGATGAGGGTGCGTCAAGCTCAGAAGAACATGATGAGGATTTTGTTAGGACTGTGGCAGACATGGCTCAATTCATGCTAGACTGCATTGAATGCGACCCAAAACTCATTGGAGAAAGTGTCAGACAGGTCAAAATTGAAGAATACCAGCAGGCCCTTGTGGAGACATTAGAGAGGAGATTGACATCCTCCTCCTCCTCTAGCCAGTTCCACGCCGACAGACTGACTTCCGCAAACCCAGGACGAGGAGGGGAACAAAGAACGCAAGCTGCAGCTAGTGCCCAAAAGGGAATGGTATCGGCAGTGTCCTTGGAGTGGCAACATTTTCTGACACCCATGCAGCAGCCCACAGAACAGCAATTGCCCAGTTCCACCTCCAACACCGATCGCCTGCAGAAGATGGTAAAGGACTACATGTCAGATGGCGTAGCCGTGTTGAACAATCCATCTGCACCCTTCAATTATTGGGTCTCTAAGCTACACATCTGGCACGAACTGGCAATGTACGCAATAGAGGTGCTGGCTTGTCCTGCAGCCAGCGTTATGTCCGAACGCTGTTTCAGTGCTGCCGGAGGCATCATTACAGATCGGCGTATCCGCCTCTCCACAGCAAATGCAGACCGGCTACCACAAATTAAAATGAATCAATCGTGGATTGGAAACGACTACGCAACACTCCCCGAGTCCGACCCCGACCAAGGACCATGAACATCTGTGATGGCTTAGCGTTGCCACTTTCCGTAATATCCCATTTCTATTTATTAATCACTGCATGGCGACAAAACTCATTGCTTTGCTTTGAAAATAATACAAGATTGTTGTTACCTGTGCCAAAAAAAACTGACATTTTCCGCATTTAAAAGACAATTTCCCTTTGAAACTTAAAAATCGTTTTTCTCAAAAACTATAAGGTCCTTTCGGAAAAAAATAGTTTCCTCTTATACCCACCCCCCCTGTCCACATACCCTGAAAAATTGGTCTATGTTACATGTAAGGAGGCTTTGCAAAGCAGGAAAGTTCGGGTCCCCATTGACTTCCGGACACCGTTCGGCCGAACGTTCTCGAACCCGAACATCTGGATGTTCGCCCAACACTAGTTTGGGAGGATTGGGGAGAGGAAATCTTGGCCTCTGAGTGGCAGGAGTTTGAGGAGTCCTATATAAAAAGACTGTGATCAGCTCCACAGACAAACTTATACAATTACGTTGGTTCCATCAAATCTATTATACACCCCAAAAGATTTCTAAATTTACTGATGGTATTAATGATGCCTGCTGGAGATGCGGGCAAAGACCAGGTACTTTTAAACATATGGCCTGGGACTGTTCACCAATAGTTATTTTGGATGTATTTCTTGGATGATATCTATACTCGTTTGATGTATGCGTTATGTATATCTACTGCACTGGCAATTGACTGTTGGATGTTTTGTCTATTTAAAAAAACAATAAAAAGAAGTTTAAAAAAAGTACGACATGCTAGATCATTGAATTATCTGTGCATTTGCTATTTAAGCCAAATTCAGTCTAGCTTGTGCTTGAGGCTTAACCACTTGCCGACCGCCTTAAGCCGATGGGCGGTGGCAAGGGCTGGGCCCAAACGACCGCAATACGCCCATCGGCGGTGGCAGGCATGGTTATGCGGCGTTCGCGTCATTCGTGACGCGATCAGTCGCCGGCGACAGGCTCCGCCCCCTCGCGCTGTAACCCGCCGGCCGTTCGGAAGCGCCGGCGGGTTACTAGCACCCGGATCGCCGCATGTAATAGGTATAATAGGCTTTGTAATGTATACAAAGCCTATTATACAGGCTGCCTCCTGCCCTGGTGGTCCCAGTGTCCGAGGGACCACCAGGGCAGGCTGCAGCCACCCTAGTCTGCACCAAAGCACACTGATCCCCCCCCCCCTGCCCCCTGATCGTCCACAGCACCCCTCAGACCCCCCCTGCCCACCCCCCAGACCACTGTTTACACCCAATCACCCCCCTAATCACCCATCAATCACTCCCTGTCACTATCTGTCAACGCTATTTTTTTAACCCTAAACTGCCCCCTGGGGACTTTTGATCACCCCCCCCACCCCTCAGATTCTCCCCAGACCCCCCCCCCTCCCCAGACCCCCCCTGTGTACTGTATGCCTCTATCCCCCCTGTAATAACCCACTGATCACCTGTCAATCACCCATCAATCACCCCCTGTCACTGCCACCCATCAATCAGCCCCTAACCTGCCCCTTGCGGGCAATCTGATCACCCATCCACACCATCAGATCGCCTGCAGATCCGACGCCAGATCACCTCCCAAGTGCATTGTTTACATCTATTCTCTCCTCTAAACACCCACTAATTACCCATCAATCACCCCCTGTCACTGTTACCCATCAGATTAGACCCTAATCTGCCCCTTGCAGGCACCCAATCACCCGCCCACACGCTCAGATTGCCCTCAGACCCCCCCTTATCAATTCGCCAGTGCATTATTTACATCTGTTCTTCCCTGTAATAACCCACTGTCAATCACCTATCAATCACCCATCAATTAGCCCCTAACCTGCCCCTTGCGGGCAATCTGATCACCCAACCACACCATCAGATCGCCTGCAGACCCGACATCAGATCACCTCCCAAGTGCATTGTTTACATCTGTTCTCTCCTCTAAACGCCCACTAATTACCCATCAATCACCCCCTGTCACTGCTACCCATCAGATTAGACCCCTATCTGCCCCTAGGGCACCCAATCACCCACCCACACCCTCAGAACGACCTCAGACCCCCCCCCCCAGTGTACTGTATACATCTATTCTCCCCTGTAATCACCTGTCATTCACCCGTTAATCACCACCTGTCACTGCCACTTATCAGATCAGACCCTAACCTGCCTCTTACGGGCATCTGATCACCCTCCCACACCATCAGATTGCCCCAGACCTACCCTCAGATCACCTCCAAAGTGCATTGTTTACATCTGTTCTGCCATCTAATCACCCACTGATCACCCATCAATCAGCCCCTGTCACTGCTACCCATCAGATTAGACCCCTATCTGCCCCTAGGGCACCCAATCACCCGCCCACACCCTCAGAACGCCCTCAGACCCCAGCCCTGATCACCTCGCCAGTGCATTGCGTGCATCTATTTCCCCCTCTAATCACACCTTGAGACACCCATCAATCACCTCCTGTCACCCCCTAGCACACCTACCCATCGGATCAGCCCTAATTTGCCCCGTGTGGGCTACTGATCACTCGGCCAAACCCTCAGATCCCCCTCAGACCCCCTTCCGATCACCTCCCCAGTGCATTGATTGCATCTATTTTCCCCTCTAACCACCCCCTGAGACACCCATCAATCACCTCCTGTCACCCCCCTAGCACTCCTATCCATCAGATCAGGCCCAATACAACCTGTCATCTAAGAGGCCACCCTGCTTATGACCGGTTCCACAAAATTCGCCCCCTCATAGACCACCTGTCATCAAAATTTGCAGATGCTTATACCCCTGAACAGTCATTTTGAGACATTTGGTTTCCAGACTACTCACGGTTTTGGGCCTGTAAAAATACCAGGGCAGTATAGGAACCCTACAAGTGACCCCATTTTAGAAAAAAGACACCCCAAGGTATTCTGTTAGGTGTATGACGAGTTCATAGAAGATTTTATTTTCTGTCAAAAGTGAGCGGAAATTGATTTTTATTGGGTTTTTTTTCACAAAGTGTCATTTTTCACTAACTTGTGACAAAAAATAAAATCTTCTATGAACTCACCATACATCTAACAGAATACCTTGGGGTTTCTTCTTTCTAAAATGGGGTCACTTGTGGGGTTCCTATACTGCCCTTGCATTTTAGGGGCCCTAAACCGTGAGGAGCAGTCTAGAAAACAAATGCCTCAAAATGACCTGTGAATAGGACGTTGGGCCCCTTAGCGCACCTAGGCTGCAAAAAAGTGTCACACATGTGGTACTGCCGTACTTAGGAGAAGTAGTATAATGTGTTTTGGGGTGTATTTTTACACATACCCATGGTGGGTGGGAGAAATCTCTCTGTAAATGGACAATTGTGTGTAAAAAAAAAAAAAAAAAAAATTGTCATTTACAGAGATATTTCTCCCACCTAGCATGGATATATGTAAAATACACCACAAAACACATTATACTGCTTCTTCTGAGCATGGCAGTACCACATGTGTGGCACTTTTTTGCAGCCTAACTGCGCTAAGGGGCCCAAAGTCCAATGAGTACCTTTAGGATTTCACAGGTCATTTTGCGACATTTGGTTTCAAGACTACTCCTCACAGTTTAGGGCCCCTAAAATGCCAAGGCAGTATAGGAACCCCACAAATGACCCCATTTTAGAAAGAAGACACCCAAAGGTATTCAGTTAGGAGTATGGTGAGTTCATAGAAGATTTTATTTTTTGTCACAAGTTAGCGGAAAATAACACTTTGTGAAAAAAAAAAACAATTAAAATCAAATTCCGCTAACTTGTGACAAAAAATAAAATCTTCTACGAACTCACCATACTCCTAACTGAATACCTTGGGGTGTCTTCTTTCTAAAATGTGGTCATTTATGGGGCTCCTATACTGCCCTGGCATTTTAGGGGCCCTAAACCGTGAGGAGTAGTCTTGAAACCAAATGTCGCAAAATGACCTGTGAAATCCTAAAGGTACTCATTGGACTTTGGGCCCCTTAGCGCAGTTAGGGTGCAAAAAAGTGGCACACATGTGGTATCGACGTACTCAGGAGAAGTAGTATGTGTTTTGGGGTGTATTTTTACATATATCCATGCTGAGTGGGAGAAATATCTCTGTAAATGGACAATTGTGTGTAAAAAAAATCAAAAAATTGTCATTTTTAGAGATATTTCTCCCACCCAGCATGGGTATGTGTAAAAATACACCCCAAAACACATTATACTACTTCTATTGAGTACGGCAATACCACATGTGTGGCACTTTTTTGCAGCCTAACTGCGCTAAGGGGCCCAAAGTCCAATGTGCACCTTTAGGCTTTACAGGGGTGCTTACAATTAGGCACTCCCCAAAATGCCAGGACAGTGAACACACCCCACAAATGACCCCATTTTGGAAAGTAGACACTTCAAGGTATTCAGAGAGGAGCATAGCGAGTCCGTGGCAGATTTAATTTTTTTTTGTCGCAAGTTTGGAAACTTTTTTTTTGTCACAAAGTGTCATTTTCCACTAACGTGTGACAAAAAAATAAAATCTTCTATGAACTCACCATGCCTCTCAGTGAATACATTGGGATGTCTTCTTTCCGAAATGGGGTCATTTGGGGGGTATTTATACTATCCTGGAATTTTAGCACCTCATGAAACATGACAGGTGGTCAGAAAAGTCAGAGATGCTTCAAAATGGGAAAATTCACTTTTGGCACCATAGTTTGTAAACGCTATAACTTTTACCCAAACCAATAAATATACACTGAATGGATTTTTTTTTTAATCAAAGACATGTCGCACAATACATTTGGACAAAAATGTATACAGAAATTTTACTTTATTTGAAAAATGTCAGCACAGAAAGTAAAAAAAAAATCATTTTTTTGACAAAATCCGTCTTTTTTGATGAATATCATAAAAACTAAAACTCGCAGCAGCAATCAAATAGCACTAAAAGAAAGCTGTATTAGTGACAAGAAAAGGAGGTAAAATTCATTTAAGTGGTAGGTTGTATGAGCGAGCAATAAACCGTGAAAGCTGCAGTGGTCTGAATGGAGAAAAAGGCTCTGGTCCTTAAGGGGCGAAAAGACTGTGGTTCTCAAGTGGTTAAAGGAATACTGTAGGGAGGGGTCGGGGGAAAATGAGTTGAACTTACAGGGAGCTTCTAATGGTCCTTCGCAGACATCCTGTGCCTACACGGCCACTCACCGATGCTCTGCCCCAGCCTCCGGTTCACTTCTGGAATTTCAGACTTTAAAGTCTGAAAACCACTGTGTCCTCGCTCCTGCTGATGTCACCAGGAGCGTACTGCGCAGTCCTTTAACCTCCTTGCCGGTTATCCCGAACTCAGTTCGGGGTAACCTGCGCAGGAGGATTTCTCAGGCCCCGCTGGGCCGATTTGCATAATTTTTTTTGTTACAAGCAGCTAGCACTTTGCTAGCTGCTTGTAACTTCCGATCGCCGCCGCGCCGAGTCGCAACCCCCCCGCCCCAGACCCCTGCGCTGCCTGGCCAATCAGTGCCGGGCAGCATTGAGGGGCGGATCGGGATTCCCTATGACGTCCCGACGTCCATGACGTTGGTGACGTCATCCCGCCCGGTCACCATGGCGACCGGGGAAGCCCTGCAGGAAATCCCGTTCTGAACGGGATTTCCTGCTTACTCTGATCGCCAAAGGCGATCGGAGTGGGTGGGGGGATGCCGCCACTCAGCGGCTATGATGTAGCGAGCCCTAGGCTCGCTACATGATTTAAAAAAAACAAAAAAAAAACCTCCTGCGCTGCCTCCTTGCCGGAGGAATTGAACTGGCAAGGAGGTTAAAGGACAACTGAAGTGAGGTTATGCCATGTATGTTCTTTTTAAAAACCAGTGTACTGGCTATCCTGCTGATCTCTTTGGCTCCAGTGGTGACTGAATCACACACCTGTAACAAGCATGCAACTAATCTTGTCAGAAACATCTACTCTGCGCGCTTGTTCAGGGTCTATGACTAAAAGTATTAGAGGCAGAGGATCTGCAGGGCAGCCAGGTAATTTGCATTGTATGTATAGCGGGAAACATGGCAGCGCTTTCAAACAAAACTTATACCTGAATGATTTATGTCCATAGATGTGCGGACCCCAACAACTGGACTACATCACACCTAGCACTCAATACAGGCAAAAGGGGGTTGAACTTATACCTGAATGATTTATCTGCTTTGATGTGCAGAGCCCCACTGGACTGCATTACACACCCAGCACTCACTACAGGCAAAGGAGGGTGTTAGCTTCAGTGATAATATGTGCACAGATTAGTACCTAATAGACTTCCCCACAGCGGTGATGTACCCCCTCGGGGAAGGCCTAACACTAATCTATTGATAAAAACATAATATTCCTCGTGCTGCTAGTCATACAAATGGTATACACATATCATAAAACAAAACAGACAAATAAGTGACAGCGCGTAAGGATGCATCCGAACGGTAAGCCTAAAGAGGCAATGCAAAGCCCCTCCGGAATTAAATACATGTCTTGAATGCAAAACAGATGCAAATTATGTGCCAATTCTAATCTAAAAATTTTGAAAGTGAATTTGAAGCAGTGAATGCAGCTGGCAACTAGTATACCTACATTGAACTTGCATAGCGGGAAACATGGCAGCACTTTCAAACAAAACTTATACCTGAATGATTTATGTGCATTGATGTGCGGACCCCATCAACTGGACTACATCACACACCTAGCACTCACTACTGGCAAAAGGGGTGCTAGGTGTGTGATGTAGTCCAGTTGTTGGGGTTCGCACATAAATCATTTAGGTATAAGTTTTGTTTGAAACCGCTGCCATGTTTCCCACTATGCAAGTTCAATGTAAGTATACTAGTAGCCAGCCGCATTCACTGCTTCAAATTTACTTTCAAAATTTTTAGATTAGAATTAGCACATAATTTGCATCTGTTTTGCATTTAAGGCATGTATTTAGTTCCGTAGGGGCTTTGCATTGCCTCTATAGGCTTGCAGTTCAGATGCATCCTTGAGCGCTGTCACTTATTTGTCTGTTTTGTTTTATGAAATGTGCATTGTTTAACTTCTTCAGGACCGCCCCATGCCAATGGGCGTGGGCGCGGCAGCAGCCCCAGGACCGCCGAACACCAATTGGTGTGAAGTCCTGGGGCTGCAGTTTGCAGATCGAGAGCATCTCCTGCTCAGGGGGCAGAGCTCAGCCCGCCTTCAGTCTCCCCGAGCGGCAGTAGCCACTTCGGGAGACTGTTCGACGGCGTATTCGCCATCTTTTTACATGTACAGCGATGCGATCAGCAGCAGCGCTGTACTGGGGACAGCCGTGTGACCACAGGGGCAGGTAACCATGTATACTACCCCCGTGGTCTCACAATTCATAAAGGCTCCAATATTGTATTCTTTTTCATGTTTTGTATCCCAAAACGTTTTTGTTTTATGCACAAAAGGACAAACTTTACATTTGCCACAGCGATACATGCCCTTTGGGGGCGGGACCGCTGAGAGCCAATTTTTTCTCTCCTCTTCCAATTTTTTAATGTGGAATTCCGAGCACACCAAGTGGTCCTTGAGGTTTCTCGCTCTCCTCGCCGTTATAGCAGGGGTCGGGCCCACAATCTCTGCAATGTCAGATGATGCCAAGAGAATAGGCCAGAGCCTCGACATACAATTCCTCAAACTGTTCCAATGGGAACCATATTGCGTCACTATTCCCTCTCTTCTACCATCATTTGATCCATCCCTTCCAGACTCACCAAGGAGTGAGTTACGGTCTCGATCCCTCGCCCTCTGTAGGCATTTCCTAAGGATTCTATGGGAGTAGCCTTGTTCTCTTAAACGGTCATACAGTTGCCGAGATTCTCGTCTGAAATCCCCCTCATCAGTACAGTTCCTCCTTAAACGGAGGAACTGACCGTAGGGAATGTTTCTCACCAGGTGACCGGGATGATGGCTCCAGGCATGGAGGATGGTGTTCCCTGCTGTGGGTTTCCTATACGTGGTGCTCACCAAACGATCCCCCCTGACCGCAATTTTCAGGTCCAGGAAGGGTCGTTCCACAGCATCACGCGTATAGGTAAGCCTGATATTTCTATCATTTGCGTTTAGTGTATCCATAAATACCTCAAGCTCCTCCCTTCCACCTCTCCACACCACCAGCACATCATCTATAAATCTTATCCAGAGGGCGACATGGCACCGGAACATGTCCATAACATACACGTCCCGCCTCTCCCAGTAACCCAGGTGGAGGCAGGCGTATGCCGGTGCACACGCCGCCCCCATCGATGTCCCGGTCACCTGGCGAAAAAATCGTCCCTCAAATAGGAAATAGTTCTCACTCAGCAACAAGTATAGCATTTCTACCAGGAATTGATTGTGCTCAGGGAGATTTGGGTGAGCTTCTTTTAAGAAAAAGGACACCGCTTCACGGCCCTCCCGGTGTGGAATCGACGTATAAAGAGATTCAACGTCTATCCCCACCATTGTTTTCAGATGTACACAAAACTTGAAACAAAAAGAAAGAAGCAACCAGTCCAAAATAACCTATCTAGGTAGTCAAATTAATTTTGTGTTAGGTTCTACACATGTCAGAATTAAGATGAATAAGATCTACTGTAGGGGTTTATCTGAAGTGCAATACTAAATAAATGTTCTATTATTTATGGTTCTATTTTTGAAGCCTTGAACTGTACCTGCATGGGAAAAAGTGCCCCAAATGTATATAAACCTGAGTAGAAGGAAGCCGCTGGATAATACAGAAGCTTCCCCTGCCCCCTCGCCTCTATCGGTCCAGCATGGAGACCCTCCCCTCTCCCACGAACTTGCTTCAAGGCAGATTTGATCACTCTAATGGAATCCAACAGAAAACCATTGCACAATATGGTCACTTGATCAAATTTTGGACAGGACAGAAAATGCACATCAATTGGGAACAGGGCAGATCGAATGGGCCATGTGGTTTGATCAAAGTTCAATATATTTTCTGCTGTATTTTATTGAAAGTCAATTTTAGCCTAAAATAATTAGGACAGGACAGGAAATGCACATCAATTGGCAGCAAGGCAGGCCAAATAGGCCATGTGGTTTGATCAGTCTTTAATATATTTTGTGCTGTAAGGGCCTGTCTCTACTCATCAGTTTTTCTGTGCATTTTCTGCATAGGAAGACTGCAACCAATGTTAATCAATGGGCTAGTTCACACATGAATGCGTTTTTCACATACAGAAAAACAATTGACAGCAATGCAAAATTGTCTGACAACTCATCCCAAAAAACCCCCAAAAAGACGAGTGGAGACAGGCCCTTATTTATTGACAATTATGTGCTATGTGTGGGAGGAATTCAGATCAGAGGGTGATCGATCAATGTGTCGCATTGGGGAGAAACTGATGCATAAATGGGCACCTATACTAAGTCTCAAGTGCATATTTCAATTGTCTCCTTATGCTTATGTCATAAATGGGAATATAGTAAGAAGATTCTTAGTTGTATTATAATTACAAAACTGAATCTTTTTTTTACAGTGATGAAAGATAATTATAGAAGGGATATACATTTTAACTTTAGGGCATGCACACCACTTGAGCTAAATAATAAAAGAAAATGCTGGCAGTCGAGACCCTGATATACCGTAATACATCAGATGTTACGGTTCCTGATTGTAGATGAGTAGGTTGTAGCAAATGTAATGAGGTTTCTTCTCTGAATGTATATTTCACAGGACCTTAAAGAGGAACTCCAGTGAAAATTATGTAATTTAAAAAAAGTGCTTCATTTTTACAATAATTATGTATAAATGATTTAGTGTTTGCCCATTGTAAAAGCTTTCCTCTCCTTGATTTACATTCTGACATCACATGGTGACATTTTAACTGCTGGCAGGTTATGTCACTGGAAATACCTGCTGCTTGCTTTTTTGGCAGTTGGAAACAGCTGTAAACAGCTATTTCCCACAATGCAACGAGGTTCACCGACAGGAAACGGCCAGGAAAATGGTCCTCATAGTCTCTTGTGGGAGGCGCTTCACCACAATATCAGCCATACAGAGCCCCCTGATGATCCATTTGTGAAAAGGAATATATTTCTCATGTAAAATGGGGTATCGGCTACTGATTGGGATCAGGTTCAATTCTTGGTCACGGTTTCTCTTTAAGTCTCACTTTTATGATATGCAGTAAGCCTGCAAACTGTTGTAGTGTCTGATAACTTGTGTCTCTATTTGTGGGCCTTATGAGATATATACATTGTGCTCTGAAAATGGGGTATCAGTTTTCACATCGCCATCTGTTTAAAGAGTAGCTGTCAGCCATACTATCTCAGAAAAAAAAACACATATATAAGTAGATAAATATTTGCTCTACTTGCATAACTTATATATTGCACTGTCCTTGCTTGATTTTAGTGATTTTACTACAGTAAAAAAAGAGAAAAATCCTTCTTAGCATTTCCCATTTTAACTGTGGCTATTTTGATGCCAATCCTGATGTCATTTCCTCCCTTACTCTCCTCTGCCTGATTGTGTATGCATTGCCCACCCTCCACTATAGAAAGTGCATTCTCTCAGCATGAGAAATATTGGCCAATCAGAGAGGAACAGAGGTGTAGGAGGGGAAAACAGGAAGGAAAGAGGCTTCAGCCAATCAGGCTGCATTAGTTAAGTCTGAGGGGAAAGTAGAGAAGCAAAAAAGGACAACCCAGCATGCCCTGCAACTTCCTTTGTGCGTTTTAGCGATTTTAACTTTTGCATTGCCTGGTTAGCATCCTTATTACATTACTTGTTTACCAGATAAAAATAAAGGATTGATTTTTGATTTTATACCCGACAGTTACACTTTAACAGTTGTGTTTGCCAGCAACTAAACTTGGACCAATCATTACAAGTATAGTTTATTGTGCAGTAGAAGGTACCCGAGGTAATAGAATAATTAAAAGCTATTGAAAACGTAGTGCAAGTGATGGTCTTTTGTAATGTATGTAAACACACGATTTTCCCCGCCGGGTATGGGGACTTTATAGCTAGAAACACATTAAGTGGAAAAGGGCCTATGGGGGGGTGGGGGTTAATGTAAAGCTTAGGCAAGGGATGGTTTTGTGTGATAATAGAGTTATGTTAGGTTGTAGTAAAATATCAGTATTATTTACCAATATTTTTGTGAAGTACTTTGCACTTTAGACTCTCTCTTGTGCTTAACTTTTTTTTTAAGTATCTGTCAAATCAGTAAACAAAAACTATTCTGCCAAACAAACCTTATAAAATGCACATCTAGATAAAGAATATGTCAGTTGGTACAAGAAATGTAAATTAATATTTTATTCCCCATGAGCTCAACTTGCACATTGTGAGATTGTATAGGGAACTGCACATAGCAGTATAGAAATTAGTTTACGTTTGATGGTGTTGAAGTTGATGCAACTGCAAATCTTTCCTACTACGACAGCAAACATATACTTGTCTTTATAGTGTTTGCTTCTAAAACCCCAGCCTGATAATAAACACTTTTATCTTCTGTAATGTTTCATACTGCTTTTATTATCACACGCAGCTGCTGATACCATACTTGACCTGAGTTCTTCTGCTTTTCTTTCTATAAAGAAGTCTTTGTAAACCTTTTATTTAAAATAAATTTGTCAAAGCACAAAAAATTAAACTCCCTAAACTACAATTTAAATACCTACTCTTAGGTATATAAAAGAAAATGTTACACGTGTAAAAACTTTTACTTTCAATGTAGTGCAGCAAGAGTTTATACTGCTCTGCTAATTGGCAAATGTAATTATTGCCAGCCAGAATAAGCTCTCTGCTTTGACTCTTCACTTTACTCCTCCTCCCTCGTTCTGCTGAGTAAACGTAATGCAATGGCAACGGCTGAAACACTTTAGCAGAGAAGGGAAGGGGAGCACAGGGAAGAGACCAGGCAGAGAGCTTCTAGCCAGCAATGATTACATTTGTCGATTAACTAAGATTTGCAGAGCAATATAAACTTTTAGGGCCCATTCTCACTCGGGCGATTAGCGGGCATTTACAGGAAATGTTAACTATATGGCAGTGATCTCACTGCCATGATTGCCAGGGATTCGCGATGAGGGCTAGACGCAAAACACAGTATGTGCAGTTTTTTTTGTGTGTGATCGCAATGTATTTCAATCGCAATCGCTCAAAATACGCAAAAATGTCCAGTGATTTTTACATGTAAATTGCATCAAAAAATGCATATACTAATCCAGTTATTAGTATTTTGCACTTGTAAGTAAGAACGGACCCTTACTGCCCTTTGCATTGAAGGTGAAAGGCATATTTGTAGATGATGATTAACTAGTCTAGAAGTCTAGCTGTAGTGTATTTTAGTCCCATCCATTGAATTCATTATTTCCAGTGGACAAAACTCACGTTGTGCTTCATCTAGTAATCATTCCTTTAATACCACGTTTATTTTTTCGTTTTTGTCTCTTTACCATTGATGGCTTGTGCTTCAGATACACGTGGTCCTTGCATTGTATCCACTTACCTGTGATGTTCTGGCTACTTTCCTTAGTGCAGTTTTCTTCCACTAATAGTTCAGCTGTTAATATGTCCTCATTTTCTTTTAACCATTGTCAGAGTTGGGTTCCTTGTTTTTTTTTATAAATTAAAAATACATTGGCAGAATGAAATTTACACTGCTTATAAATGTATCCACATAAGCCTAATTATTAACCAAATATACTAAAAATTAACCAGTGAGTAACTAAGACCCTCACTTTTCCCTGGGAAAACAGGTAAGTAAACATAGTAGACTTAGCAACATATAATGGTGGGACTTTACCATTGCCAGTCCCATTACTATTCTGATCATCACAATAGATGCAGAGTGTGTATATAGAGATATATATATATAGAGAGAGAGAGAGAGAGAGAGAGAGAGAGAGAGAGAGAGAGAGAGAGAGAGAGAGAGAGAGAGAGAGAGAGAGAGAGAGAGAGAGAGAGAGAGAGAGAGAGAGAGAGGCAAAACCCAGATACTGAATGACCGTGCTAAGCAGTGGAGAAAATAGGGTTGGGTTGTGGTTAAATGAATATCTAGTGGCTGGAAAAACAAAGGATATTTACAATTGATTCCTCTTCATTCCAAACAGCTAGTTAAAGCCCATAACCATAACTGCCTTACCTAATCTTCAAATTTAGAGTCACATGATCCCATCATCTTGCTAGACGTCCATGGAGTCTAAGTACTAGAGTCTGCTGCCCAATCACCCCTCCCCCACCCACTGTGTCACTTGGTAAAACCACACACCCCAGCCACTGAATGTCCATGTCAACCCCTTTCAAATGAGAAAAAAGCAGCCTGAACTGTGATGGAGCAGTGGCTCACCTTCAGAAGGATAAGATACCCTTGGGTGGAAGGTCCAGTTTGATGTCATCCCCGGGACAACAGGCGTCAAGGTGACAGAAAAACCTCCACAATGGTATTGGTGAGAAGGGTGGAAGGGAGAGTGGGCAAAGAAACGATTAGGGTAGCTCCCACCTATGATGACTAGGAGGGCAAACCATGGAATGAGAAGAGTGCAAGATCAGGTTCTGTATGACTAACTGATACATTAAGCTGGAGACCAGGCTGAGGTAAACCTGACCGTCAGCAGGACATATGCAAAGGTGACTAGAGCTGGTGTTGATACGGGACTGATAAGCTAGCAGGACATATTTGAAGATGACAGAGTGTAGACTGGATTTCCATACTGGCATAAAAGGGACAATGATAAACATGAATGGACTGAACTGATGGACTGGCAAAACAGAATGAAGAGAAAAAGGCTGCGGACTGGACTGACAGGCAAGACAGTTAACTGGGATTGGCTGAACATGATAACCGGACTAGGACTGGGACTGACAAGTAGAATAAGATTAATTGTAGCTGTAGAACATGATAACTGGAACAAGGCTTATATTTGAACCAATAAGCAGGTCGGGCTAGCTGCAGAAAGGGGACATCATGGGTCAAAATATTATTGGACAGGTGAAGATAAAAGCACTGGGTGCTATTTGGCTAGGACTTAAATAATGGCTTTCAATAGATTGCTGAGGCAAAACCCCCGACAACCCAATAAATATTATTCTGAGCTATGCATGCCCATCAGAGGAGCTAAAGGACAGTGTCCATGATATACTAGCAGAGGACAGCTTACGATCCCACTGAACATAACAAAATATTTATTCCCAAACCCCCATACAGAATACTTGTCCTGATGTAGAACTTGGGTAAACTGGACACTTGAGTGTTAAAAGAATTTGTCTAGTAAGGAATTGTAGTTCTCTGTAGGCAAATGTGACCACAGACATGTTCACTGCTCTCCTTAGCTTTCCATGCACAGTTAATTAATCCATTTTAACTCAAAAATGGCTGAAAATAGGGGATCTGTTAGTGACTTTACTACACTGTACATTCGCTATAGCTTCAGAAATGCTGAGGAGTCACTAACTATAAGCCACAGGCCTGAATTGAACATAATTCTCTGGGCCTGGTAAACGTTAAGAGTATGTAAGTAGATTGTCACCGTAGTGAACAAACAGTTTTGCAACTGCAGTAAGAGACATACGCACAGACATATACCCAATATATCTACCCTGAATTCAGGTGACAGCACGTTATTGCTTCATGCTACCAGCCTTAGCAATGTTCACTAAGCAGCACTAAGGATTATAAACATTTACAGTCAAATGGCAAACAATTTTTTTTCAAATTCAGATCAGGTTTGTTGAATCACTGGGATCTCACTCAAATTATCCACAATTCTTCAGCCTTGGAGATCATTTGTAAATCACACTTATAGTCTTGTCTGGCTGTAGTTTAGAATAGTGTAACACCTAGATAGTATGTTCCAAGTGTGTGCAATCCCTTTCCAATTAGATTGCCGTCACTTTACTTCCAGCATCATTAAAGAAGAGAAAGTGTAATGGATTGCGGAGATGCCGCCGCGCGGTCTGGCAGCGGGGCGGCTGTCTCCGCGTTCAGACCGGCGGTTTACGCACAGCAGCATGTGTCTGGTTTGCCTGGGCCTTCTAGTGCACACAGATGGAGAGCTACGCGCGCGCTAGAAGGCAGGCCCTTTATGCCAGTAGGAGAGGGATCAGCTGATCAGGTTGATCAGCTGATCCCAGCGCGGTTACTGATTGGCTGAGTGGCGCAGGGCAGCGCGGAGGAGTGCTGCAGTATATATAGATCTTGCTGGTCAGTCTCTGGTTGTCTGCCGTTGCGAATACTTACGTGTGAGCACTCAGACCTCAGTCAGATCCCACAGTGTGTTAGAACCAGGTGGACCTGGGAATTCACACTTAGCCAGATTACTGCTGTGTTATACTTTAGACCAGTTCTGGGGTGTTGAGACCAAGGACCTCACACCCAAGCTTAGGATTACTGTGTCATTGCTGAGTTATTATCTAGACTAGTTCCTGGGTGTCGAGACCAAGGACCTCACACCTCAGACTAGAACTGTGCTTTATATCTGTTATGACTTTTTGCTCTGTCGACCTCTCTCTTGCTTTCTGATTCAGTACCTCTGCATATCTGCCTGTTGCCAAACCCTGCCTGTACCCGGTTACCAAATCAGCCTTCTGTCTCTGTACCTTATCTGCTCGTGTGTTGCCGACCTGGCCTGCCCGACCCTCCAGGCTGTCACTCATCCCTTGAGTGCTCAGTCTATCTGTACTAGCTGTGACACTATTCCACCAAGTGTCAGTTAGCTATTAGGACTCCTGCTCCTCAGAGAGTCCGGTCTGCTAGCAGCCGGTGGCCTCTACTCCTCTGGAGTCCCCTGGCTGCAGTACAGTCTATTATCTGATCTCCAAGTATCTCTGGTTGCCAGGTTCTCTCTATTCCCTCTCTCAAGGAGATAGTCCCTGCACAGCCGATGGCCACCTGCCCCTCAGGTGGTCCGTGGCCGAGCTGCCTGTGTCCCCCGCCTCACGGGAGATAGCCTACAGTTACACCAAACACTTACACTTCATTAGGTGTCCAGAGGTTAGTCATATTTGTATTGTTGGTGATTCTGCAGATCATCCATAATCAAGTATACATCTGTATTATTGATGATTTTGCAGATCATCAATAATCAGATTCTCTCTGTGTGCTGACACCAATCGTTACACAAAGCAAGAAAGATAAAAAGGAAGCATGTCATGCACATCAAGTGTGTTTCAGATAACATTGGTAAAGTTATGTCTGAGCATGAATACGTGGCCTAAATATTTTAGGCTGCAACAGTCCGAATGACTAAGGGGTTAATTTATAAAGTTGGGAAAGCAGGATTCTTCAGTATGTTTGGGATAAATAGGTTTATCACCATATTGTATTCCCCATATTTCTAGAAGTGTTGAAAATGTGTAACTGTCCCTTTGATCTATTGTATTCATTCATTGCTCAACAATTTAAAAATACCTCCACATGTATAGAAAGGGAAATAGATCTGTTCACCAAAAATGCTCACCACTTTTTCATTTGTAATGCTTTTTAATGGAGCATCTATGCGGTTACTTTTCTATACTTTCCCAACCTTGCTCACCAGGAAAAAAATCTATTCTGTCGTGATGAATAAGCTGAACAGATTCTGTAAAGTAAAGATGGGATTGATTTTTCCCTTCTTTATTAACAGATCCCTTTCGCGTTTCAAATCACTGCAGATCGTATTTGTATCTTATGAACAGATTAGGCGCATTTTGCAAAGGTCGATCAAGATCTTTATGTAACGAGAATTGAAATTTTTCCATTCACCTGTGTATGTACTAAAGGATCATGAGCACATTCATTTATCAAAATACAGTGATTAGTAGGGATGATCAATGATATGAAAATATTTCTGAGTTTATGCAAATTTATATGCAACTATATGCAGCTTGAAAATGGACTAATTAAGTCCCACCCAGGTTTAAATGGATTGGTCCATTTTCAAACTGCATACATTTGCATTAAGATTTACATAAACGAAAAAATATTTGCATATCATTGATCATCCCTAGTGATTAGTGAGGTTTCTAAGAAATAAAGAAAGGAATAGAAAGTGTGATGTACAGAATTTATTGCCAACAAAAGAAAAAAAAAAAAAAAAAAAAGTGTGCCGGGGTTAAAAGCAATCATAAAATCATCAAACATCAACACAAGATAAAAATTCCTTCATTTTAATCTGATTAGTTGAAAAATGCAATTGAATTCCAAGAGATTTTTCTTTAATTACATTTGTGGTTTATTTTGACTGGAAACCATGGCTGGTGCAATTAGAAAAGCATTTTACTTTGTTTTTCCCAACAAGGTCAATACATTTTTTTTAGTCATTTTTATTTCACTATGCAGAACAAACATTTGCCATGTGTGATGCAGCAGACAGTGTAATGGAATTATTTGCAGGAATTGGAACGCTATATATAGATATATATATATAAATATATAAGGTGGGGTTTCTGTACAGGTTAAGGCTTGGCTCTCAGCTAGATATTAGATGACGAAAATGAAATGTTTCCCACTGACAAGTACGTAAACTAAACAAATAAAAAAATAAAATAAGGTTTGATGATGAAGAATCCTGTACTTACTCAAACTCAGGACATACATGTGTTCTTAAAAGGAACTACACATAATGTACACATTTAAAGTTCAACATAGCTGGCAACATAAAAAAAAAAGAAGAAAATATTGATTTCAAGTTAAAATACTAAAATAATTACTACCTGATATGTAATTAAATTGGAAATACAAAGCACACTTTATCAGCATTTAAATAGTTGCACAAGATTTCAAGATTGGTATAGGGTCATTGTAATAACATCAGATTAAACCACTGAGATATTCAAGTCGTGAACCGAATAAGTTATTGGCACGTATAATGTGTTGTCAAACATAATACTCAGTACCTACACAGCTTCTAGGATTTCATGATAACTCTCTTATTTTTTATTGTAAACAAAGGCTTACCACCTAACAATTCATAGTTGCTCAGAAGAAGGCATGGACTCTTTATGCGTTACATTAAGTTCACGTATTATAATATTGTGGTGTGTGAACGTGCAGATATAGCTGGAAACCTAGACATGTAAAGAAGTAAAAAAAAAAAAAAATGCTGCCGTTTTTTATACTTGCTTCATGCAATACTGGTTTAATTATGCTGAATTGCATTGCTTTTAATGGGAAGATATGTCTGCCGATGTCTTTATAAATGGTCAAGCTTAATCCTTCAGGACTGCAAATTTCCCAAGACAGAAGTCAGCCAGATTCTGTCTGTCGCTCCACAGAGGTGCTCATATTCCTAATGGGGTACATGACTGAGCTTGTTTTCAAGCTCCATTATTCCTGCAGACAAGAAAAAGGCACAGTTATAACCACACAGTAGGACATCTGCATCCTCATTCTGTATACAGCGCTGCCAGAGAAAATACATCTAGATGATCTTCATCAGGAGAGCTGACAAGGCACCAGCATGGGAACTATTTTCATAATGATATGATACGATCTTTCCAAATACTTTTAGTTGCAAATAGAAAACCTTACTGAAACCACAAATCATACCGTTTCTTTTATTATAGACTACACAGAAGTATCAATGCATAAAACACACCACATGGAAGCCAAGCTTCAGCCACTTGAGATTATTTTACATCTGCAGACCAACACAGAGACTGGCTTAAGCCGGCCATACTCTATACAACCGCACCCTGATCAACATCACCAAGATTGAATATTGCGGTTCTTTTAATGGTGATCGAGGTGCCAATGAGAATGCAATTTTTGCCTAATACCTTTTTTGTCTAATTGGCCAAACAAAAAGTATAGTTTATGGTCAGCAGTATGAGCTAAACAGTGCCAAAGGGCCAACACTAAGCAAACAATATTGGAGCAAACAGAGTTTGAAGTTTCTAAATGGAAAACTGATGACTGAATGTCTCTATTATCTGATCAGACAGTAAAGGAACTGCAAGTTTTATTAGTGTGTATTTATTTTTGACATCCTCTGTAGCGCATCAAAATGTACATAGCCACATCACAAACCGTCCCTTGGAGAAGCTCACAATCTTACCCCTACCATTGTCAAAGTCTAGGGTTCCTTTTTCCAAAAAGCCAATTTTGGAGTAGGGGGCCATTTAACTTATCAGTATGTTTCAGGGGTTGTCATAAACGATCAGAAACAACAAAGCATAACACTTGGGTTACACAAATTATACAGGGTGGGCCATTTATATGGATACACCTTAATAAAATGGGAATGGTTGGTGATATTAACTTCCTGTTTGTGTTGCATTAGTATATGTGAGGGGGTAAACTATTCAAGGTGGGTGGTGACAATGGTGGTCATTTTGAAGTCGGCCATTTTGAATCCAACTGTTTTTTTTCAATAGTAAGAGGGTCATGTGACATCAAACTTATTGGGAATAACACAAGGAAAACAATGATGTGCTTGGTTTTAACATAACTTTATTCTTTCATGAGTTACTTACAAGTTTCTGACCACTTATAAAATGTGTTCAATGTGCTGCCCATTGTGTTGGATTGTCAATGCAACCTTCTCCCACTCCCACTTCTTCTAGCACACAATGCTAGCACAGGCTTCCAGTATCCGTAGTTTCAGGTGCTGCACATCTCATATCTTCACAGAATAGACAATAGCCTTCAGATGACCCCAAAGATAAAAGTCTAAGGTGGTCAGATCGGGAGACCTTGGGGGCTATTCAACTGTCCCACGACGACCAATCCACTTTCCAGGAAACTGTTCATCTAGGAATGCTCGGACCTGACACCCATAATGAAGTGGTGCACCATCTTGCTGGAAAAACTCAGGGAACGTGCCAGCTTCAATGCATAAGGAGGGAAACACATCATTTAGCAATTTCGCATATCCAGTGGCCTTGAGGTTTCCATTGATGAAGAATGGCCCCATCTTTGTACCCCATATACCACACCATACCATCATTTTTTTTTGTTTCAACGGTCTTGGAGGGATCTATCCAATGTGGGTTAGTGTCAGACCAATAGCGGTGGTTTTGTTTGTTAACTTCACTATTCACATACAAGTTTGTCTTATCACTGAACATAATCTTCTGCATAAACTGAGTGTCCTGTTCCAATCTTTGTTTTGCCCATTCTGCAAATTCATTTGATCTGGGTCATCCTCGTTGAGATGCTGCAGTAGCTGTAAGGGTGCCATTTGTGAGTAGCTAGTATCCGCTGAAGGGATGTTCGACTAATGCCACACTCCAGTGACATGTGGCGAGTGCTATGCTGTGGGATCTTGCTGAATGAAGCTAAAACAGCCACTGATGTTTCTTCATTAGTGACAGATTTCATCTGTCCACATTTTAGCAAATCCAACACTGAAGCAGTTTCACGAAACTAAGCAAACTGTTTGCTAACTGTAGCATGGGAGATGGGTGGTCTCGTAGGGTGTCTTGCATTGAAATCTGCTGCAATGACCAGGTTACTGCGTTCACCAGACATCAACACAATTTCTATCCGCTCCTCACGTGTTAACCTCGGCGACATGTCAATGGCTGTAAACAAAGAACTTGTAAATAACTCATGAAAGAATAACTCTGATCACCACTTCATACAGTTTTTGTGGAGAAGAGTAAAGGACAGTGGAGTTTTTGCAAACACAATGTTTGCAATTTTTGCTGCAGTTCTCAATGTTAAAAACCTGCAAGCTGTCATAATAAAAGTCATTGGGCAGCTTTAGGGCCAGTTCACACGGACGCTTGGTGGCATTTACCGCTAAGCGTCCAGGACTTGTATAAAAGTTCCCATTCAAGTGAATGGGAGTGTTTAGCATTGCATGTTTACTGTCTATTGTGCAAACGCGGCGTTCCGATCCCGATTTCAGGAAACCCTGGACACTACTTGCAGAATCCAAGGTCAATTCACCAACACGTCTTCATGTACCCTTGTGGGGATGAAAACCGCAGATTGGGGATGTCGACAAACGCCGTAGCGCTGCCCCAGAACGAGACGTCACAGGACGAGGCGGCTTCTGCCGTGTGAACCGGCCCTAAAGCTGCTAGAGAGAAGTAACAGTTGTGCTAGCGCAATTCAACAAATGCAGATAGTCAATTTAGAGTAATTTTAGTAATGGCGCAGACTAACCAGCAAGCTCATGGTGACCCATTTAGTAATGGCGAAGACGCATTTACTGCTTCTTGTCGTTTTAAAAATATGGCTTTATAAATGTGATGATTACATTTTTAAAAGTGAAGAACAAAAAATGACTCTTTTCTGCATTTTTTAGGAATAGGCCTCATGATGACAACAGGCTTGATTCTCACCCAGAACAGTATCTGCATGGAGTTATTTATAGGAGTTTCCTACAAGTATTCAGTTTTTCATCTACAACCCCAAATCATACTAATAGCTTAAATGGTATCCCCAGTAGTAGACCTAAACTGCTGTAGGAATTGTGAGCCTTTTTGAAGGTCACATGAATTGTTCAGTCTACGCTGTAAAGCAATGTGGAAAAAGGTCTGTGCTATAAAAATGTAAAAATTAATGTAAACTTTAGTTTGAATAACTATGCTCCTTGTGGGGAAATTTAGTAACTACGGGAACAACTGCAAGGAATCATCTAGCTGAACTCCTCTGCACCCAAGGCCTCTTTCCGACACATGGCTAAACTGTACAATTGTCGGGCTGTTCAGCCTTCTATCTGACATTTGCAGCCACCAATTGCCTTTTGGCTGAAATGTCATGCATCAAGATGGCAGCATGTGTAACCCCATGCATGTTAGTGAGTGACAATGCAGTGCAGTTACCGGCAGCAAAAAAGATGCATCATACTGCATCTAAACACAGCCGTGGCCACGTTCACACTGAGCGGTAGCAAGCAACTGGCTGGTGCATGGAAGCAGCTGACAAGTGGTGAATTCACTGACTTCAGCCTCTTGTGTGAAAGAGGCCATGGATCCCAAGCAGTAGCTAAGAGTGAGCTATAAAACAGTAAATATATAAAACACACAGATTACTGTGATAAAATATGCATAAAAAAAAAATCATATTCCACTACCTCTGTTTCTAACCATAGCATAGTATAATAAAATCACACAGTAAATGTAACACTCGTTAACATTCATGATGCCTCGCTTTGCCTACATGCATGGGCATGAATATACAGCAAGGAGAGCTCACAGCCAGCTAAGTTGAACATTTTCAAATTCCCACAACACAGCCAATGCACATGCATGCGCCCAAGCTTGCTCAGTAATGTGTATGTGCATATGCATTCCAATGCTTTCCTCACTGGCTGCCGTTTCCTTGATAAATGTGGAAATAGTTTGCCGCTGTCGTGCATGAATTGTGGGTGACATCTAAACCCTGAAAATACCTACTCTACTGAAGTCAGAAGAGCAGGCAGCAGGAGTATTGTTTAAAAGGACACGATTTTATTATATCTTATTTAAAAAAAGGGGTTTAAGTAAATATGGAATGACTTTATCTATTCACAATGTGTCTAACATTTCTGTTTAATTTGGAGGCATGCTTTGAATATATTCCTATTTTAGTTATCTATGTACTAAATACATGACTGTGAATTAGAGAAGGGACTGGATAGCTGGTGGCACACCTACTGTTTCCTTATAGTATCCATAGTGATGCTATCTTAGGGCTGGGGCCCACTAGTGTTTCATGCATCACTTTCCGATTGGCAAAGCGCTGCAACAGTGGAATCCTATGGAGTGGTTCCACCTGCTGTGTATTGATCGCTCTGCATGCAGCCTTTTTTGGAGTGATCGCATTCAGCGGCTACAGGGCCAAATTGTGATGGGTCTGGAAATTGGGGAACTGCTTGTAATGGGCCCTGGGCCTTACTGTCAAGTGCAACCAACAGATGATTCTTAAGAATGCCGCCGTGACTACCTCTAACATATGATTTTCTACATTAGTCCAGCACTAAATGGCAAAGCCTGCTTTTGTAGAAGCTCCTGGATTAACTGATATGTTTGAAAGAGTATGTCTGTGCCGTCTCCTTGCTGTCTGAGCAGCAGATTGATGTAATCTTGAATCCTAGTACACACACTAAATGGTTCTTGGCCAAGGTGGCTTTTGAGAATCTAGCATGTATATGGCAACCCCAGTCCTCCCCATCGTTGGATCTGACTGATGGATCATGTTGTCTAAGCACAGGTCCGACCCTATTAATAGTCTCACATGCCAGCTCTGTGCCACCACTCTATGCGCTGCGCCATCGGCCCTCCTTCCCCCTCCATAGCAACAGAAATCATTGCTTGCAGCCTAGCGATGTGTACAGAATTAAGTCCCAAACTGTCACCTATGGGGTCAAGTCTCGTTCCCTGCGGATGACAGCAATTGTGCGTGTGTATGCACCTTAACGTTTGAGCTCTCTGATTGATAAAATGTTATGTGGTTTATTTAGACCTGTGTTGGGAGATGGAAGAGTTCACTTAACCAGGTTGAGAAAAACAAAACAGTGAAAGGTAATAAAACTGCCCAAGACTGAGAAACAAGTGGAGGATGGCAACGATTCCTCTCCCACTGTCAATTTGAGAACTGTGTGTTTATCAGTAGTAAGATACAGCCCTGGTATCAGCCACTGAGCGCAGCAGTGTCTGCCTTTGTGAATGCACATGCACAGGATTACATGAGCAAGCAAGCATTATTATGCAAGTGAGGGCCAGCGAGCAACCGCTCACCCACACAAAGTGTAAACTTGACTTCAGAAATTCAGGGCCTTTGTGTCTGTTAGTCTGATATATTTTCCCCTTTCAATGATTATGACGACACAAAGTGACAGGACATTCCATGTAGACAGATGAAAAAGAAAAGTTAGACAATCTATGGAAAAAATATTAAAAAGGCAGTTTCTTCATTCCTTTTAGCCAAATTTTAGTACTGCATTAAAAACAACTGATGGGAACCATCAGACTGCGCACACACGCATATGCTGGCTTCGAAACCTTTCACCCCCCCCCCGAAGACCCCGTGCGCTGCCTGGCCAATCGCCGCTAGGCTGCTCTTTGGGGTGGATCAGGAGTCCCAGTGACATCACGACGCCGATGACGCCACTCTGGTCATTGCCATGGCGACGGGGGAAGCCCTAAAGGAAATCCCGTTCAGAACGGGATTTCCTTATGGGCGTGATCGCCGGCGGCGATTAGAAGGGTGGGAGGGAGAGAGGAGGAAGGGGAGAATCATGTAGCTAGCGCTAGGCTAGCTACATGATAAAAAAAAAAAAAAAAAAAAAAAAAAAAAAAAAATCGGGCGAAAAAAACCCTTCCGCGCATTAAAACGCCCAGCAGGTTAATCCCTCTGTGGGCTTCAGTTGTGAATTAGATAAAGTATATTTATTGTACATTGTTTTAATTTGATCACAACAGTTGCCTCACATGGTGCAAGTGGAATCCAATACCTGTGTCTTTTTTTTTTTTTTTTCATTTTAAAGTCATCCAGGCTTTTCACTTATTTCTAATGCTCCAACAATAGATGCATTATTTAGAGATTTGGGCAATGGGCTCAGTTCACTTAAAGCTCATAATGACTTTTCTCCAAAAGATTAACATTTCATCTCATCCAAAAAATAACTATTTAGCACTTCGCAATTGAAAAATACTAAAAAGTCTTGCTTGGTGGGCGCTTTAAAGGTATTTTATTGGTAAGGTTTGAAAACATCTGCTTGGAGAAACCTCTGTAGCACTGTTGTCCTGCTGTTGTACATATCTGCTTAGCAAACAAATAATTCAAAGACCTTGTACGTGAATTGTCCGACTCCGGGTCTGGATAAAGCAGCAGTTGCTTACGAGGACCTCTAATGGAATGGTAAGGGCTATGTAACACAAGTGACTCCGCTGCTGTGACTATTCTCTTGCTGCTGTGACACGTAGCTGGCAATAAACCTGCATAAACATTTTATGTCATTTGGCTACAGGATGTGGAATCTAAAAAATGTGTGCATAAGTTGATATGCACAGCCTCCAAACACTAGTTGTGATGACATGTCAAAAAGACAGAATCACTGATGTGACAAGGTCCTTCCAAGCAGAGCTTACATGTTAAAGGTTGCTCTGATATCAAGTGAGAAGACAAATGGGCATAAACCATCATGCTGTATTGTGTATGTTGTTATGTAAACACATCTATAACAAGATTACAAAGCAAGGTTACTTGCAGCCTTCTAGCCACCATTTGTGGAGAAGGTCATGTAAGGCTGTAGTTTCTACGCACACCAGAGGGTTGATTTACTAAGCTTGTCCTGATCTACAGGGCACTGGGGAACATAATTGAATGCTGGATTTTTTTTTTGCAAGTGTCTGCAATTATGTAGCAAATATTCTACAATTTTCACCTAAGTAACATCAGTACATAGCAAAGATTCTTGGTGAAACTGTGAAGCTCAGGGGCCACGGAGTCTGTGTGGTTTTTGAGGATAACCCAAATATGGCCATCTGGTATATGATTTATGTCCACTTCAGGTGTGCTTTAATACTGAACAGTTTTTAATAAATCCACTCTGATTTGCTAGATTATTTCGTGAGAGACCGTACTGAATATAAGTTCATTGATAACAGCATTTTTTTTATAATATTAATTTATAAATGATTTAGTCAGTTTGCCCATTACTTACCCAGATGTACATTCTTAATTTAACAATTTAAAACAAAATGGTGACATCTAGGCAAAGTGCTTCAGACAGCTGTGTAACATCATAGCCTAGACTAAGCATCACTGGGAGGTTGGGGGTTAAATACAAATATGCAGCAATATAGATACAGGAAGTGTTACTGATGCTAAAACCAGAATGTTGTTATGGTGCCTCTGTAAATCAACCTGTATGGGACCTCTTCTAACGCGTAGTTTAAGATGTATAATACCGTGTTTCCCCGAAAATAAGACAGTGTCTTATATTAATTTACCCTTCAAAAAATGTGCTAGGGCTTATTTTCGGGGAAGTCTTATATTTTCCAGGGGTAGACATCACCTTTAGTGTATATAGGCAGATTTTCCCTCTGCTCCCTGCTAAATAAGCCCCTGTGGCTGTCAGACTTGCAGATCCCCCTAAGCAGCAGACCTGCTCTCCCCTGCCCGCTTTAGGCCACATACACACATCAGACCATAGTCTTTTGAAACTGAAAGATCACAGACCAATCTTACCCCCTTCCATGTAGTATGAGAGCCATACCTTCACAGTCTTTTCTATGGAGCTGAACTCCCCATCAGAAAAAAATCTTTGCAAGATGCTGCACACACAGATGCTGTGCAGACACAAAAGATCAGTGTCTGCAAAGACAAAGGCGCCAGGTGTTACTCTGACACTACGTTGCCGTGTGCTCCTACTTTATACTGCCTGATGAAGCGGGTGTAGACCTGCGAAAAGCGTTGTACTAAACCCTTTGGAGTATACTATTAAAAACATTTTTATGTTGAATTGCACAGCTTTCCTGTGTCTGCTTGAGGGAGGTAAGTCCACCGCTGCCTCCGAAGCAATTTTTAAACATTTTAAACATTGTTTTTATCCTTTTGGCGCCTCTGTTCAGTCTATAACACATTATATATCCACCTTTGGTGGAGGGGGATACCCCTTCTTTTCACGTCTACAGAGAGCGACTTCTTAATCCTGAGTGGGGACAGGTCAATCTCCTCACCTGCTTATACAGTGGTTGCCTGGAGGTAACCCATGTTTGTGAGTATACAATTTACTCCTCTCTCAAATATACCAATTTGCCTTGACATACTACACCATATTGGGCTCTCGGTTCTCATTTCTTTATAAGTATCTGCAAAAGATCCGTTCCTGCGAAAGATCCGTTCCTGCGAAAGATCTGTTCCTGCAAAATGCATTCATAGTCTATGAGATCTGCAGATCATCATACACACCTTGTTCAACTGACATTCATCTGCAGATCAGACAATCATCTGCAGATCTGAAAATCCATCCTGGTGGATCTGATCTCCAGATGAATATCTGTTAAACAAGGTGTGTAGGATGATCTGCAGATATCATAGACTATGAATGCATTTCGCAGGAACAGATCTTTTGCAGGAACAGATCTTTTGCAGATACACATCTTTGTGTGCAGCATCTTGCAAAGATTTCTGTCTGATGGGGAGTCCATAGAATAGACTGTGTAGGTATATGCTCTCATACTATATGGAAGGGGGTAAAATTGGTCTGTGATCTTTCATTTTCAAAAGACTATGGTCTGATGTGTGTATGAGCCTTTACAACTTCCACTGTTCACGGTCCTGGCCCCCTCCTGCAGAAAGTCCAGATCCTCCTAAAAAGTCCTAAGCGACAGACCTTCTCTCCCCGATCAGCCCCCGGCCGCAGGCTTGCTTTACCTTCTCGCTAATAGCGCTCCTGGCCCCGTCCTGCAGAAAATCCACATCCTCCTGTTTATTGCCAGCATAATTTACACACCGCAGATTAGCGGTGACGTGTGGTAAAGGCAGCTAATGTACCCAATAAGAGCGCTGCCCTATACAGGAAGTGATCATTGTTTACTTCCTGTATAGGGCAGCGCTCTTATTGGGTACATTAGCTGCCTTTACCACACGTCACCGCTAATCTGCGGTGTGTAAATTATGCTGGCAATAAGCAGGAGGATGTGGATTTTCTGCAGGACGGGGCCAGGAGCGCTATCAGCGGGGAGGTAAAGCGAGGCTGCGGGCGGGCAGGCGGGGATACGGGGAGAACATGTCTGTCACTTGGGACTTCTTTTAGAGGGATGCAGGCTAAATGTTACTAGGGCTTATTTTAGGAGAAGGTCTTATATTTCAAGCATACTCAAAATATTTACTAGGGCTTACTTTCAGAGGATGTCTTAAATTCGGGGAAACACGGTAGTTACTTTGGCTTGGATATATTGTTATGGTTATTATTACTTTAATTTTTGAGCAAATGTATGCAGTTTGGAATTCCACCTATTAAATCCAGTAGCTGATGATTCTGATTGGTCCAATTCCAAGTGGCATACAGTTAACATAACATTCTCACTCACTGATCATCTCTTTTAATAACCAACACTACTTTGGAAAAACAAAAAACGGTGGACATTTGGCTTAAGAGAGTAAAAATTTGAATAATCCAAAAATAGAGACTTTTTCCGATGTGAGCTGACCGTACGCAAGGATACATAAAAATACTTGTTAGGGGAAGAATACTAGTGGATGTTAACCTCCACCCTAGCTCTATGAATGCGCACAGGTTCTTTGACGTTTATGTTACACGACAATGACTGACTCTGAGCGGTAACATTGAAGACATCATGGCTGCAATATCGATTTCTGGAGACGACTCCATTTTGCATGGTCATAAACTGAGGCTACAGCTGCCATCTTTGCCTCTACAATGCAATAAGCCAGAGGCTGACAGCAGCGTGCGAGACAAACATCGAGGGCCCGTAAGCATTCAAGCAACCAGTGAAAAGGTAAGTATACTATAAACCCATTCTCCCTCCCTAAGGACCCGTTTACACTTAATCAGTTGGTACGCGTTTTTTTTCCTTCTCCATAGCAGTACATTGCAAAAAAGATTTCAGTTAAAACGCGTTAAGTGTGAAAGGTGCCATAGAAAAGCATGGGCATTACTTTGAAAATCAGTTGTCCTTTCAGTTATAACTGAGAGCAACTGATTAAGTGTAAACGGGGCCTAAAAGCTTTGAAACCCATTTCAGCCATTGATTTTCAGAGAAACTGCCTTTTTAATGAAAGGGATGCACCAGCTGTTAGAAAGAAGCAGGGGATAAGAGCTCCGGTAATGCATGCAGAAAATCCCAAACTGAAGGTTTAATTGTAAGAGCACTTGTTTTGTGCAAAAACACAGAGAACCTGAGAAGTTGTCAACAGTAAGCAAAGGGGAAGATGCTTCTTGCACATGCCAGCCTGCAGCTTTTCCGGGAAAGCCATAGATGCTCCTTACCTGTGGTCAATCCTCCCCATCTTCAGGTGTGATCTCTGTCTCTTTATGTACCACTACTTTGGTCACTGACATGTCAGGGTGCTGCTCTTTGGCCTCTTTTATTGCCTGAGCCAGCGCCTAACGCAAGAAGAACCGAAAAGGGGAAGGGGGGCAGAAACAAAAAAGGAAGGCGGAACATGCATGATCAGTGGAGAAAGTGGATATTCATGAGAAAATTACACAATTTACATAGGTGAAGAGTCAATCAAACATGAATTACTTACAAAATTATATTTGAAGGTAACAAAAATTGTACATAGCCCTTTCTTCTTGGGAAATGTTACCAAGTGGTAAGGAAACTATTATTTTGGGTTGTTTTTGTAACGAAATAGTGATGAGTGAGTAGAGTTTAACTCTAATATAGGCAAAGTGTTGCAATCATTAAAGATGGGCTAAGTAATTAACTGCCGTTTGCCTTGTTTTCTATATAGGAATCAGTTACACTATTTGACTGGCATCACCAACACCCAAGTTAATGTATACAGAATGCTCCATCATAGTCTACGTTACCTGATCATGGTCGATGTCCGCATCTCCGGTAATCACTATCCGCTTTTCAATTCTGGTCTCTGAAATGCCTCCTTTCACAGTCTATGCAGAAATGAAAATATCCATGAAATGCAGGTATCAAACATCTGGTTGAGCAAGAAATTTCCTAGGCCCTTATCAGTTCCAAGCATTCATTTCAGCCAGTCCTGATGTTTCACACTCAGACACACTCTGTGCAGGTAGAGATAAGAAAGTCTGTGCAATATGCCTGAGCAAGGTAATTGAAACTAGCCGCTACGTAATCTCCTGAGTGCCCTCGGTGTTTGCCTGCATTGGCTTTAAATTACTTTCCCTTCCAAGCGGTGCTGTTCAAACCAACAAATCACCAAGTCCCAGCACAATATAAAGCCTACTTTATCTGAAAAAATGGGAAATAGAATCGCATTTCTTTTAGGAGGAACTATCCCTCTGTCCTACAATTATTTTTAGTTGTCACACAAGTCTTCTTCTTTGCCATATTATTATTGTTATTAATCCCTGATTGCAACATGTTTGCTGATGCCCAAATCCAGGCACAAATGCTTCCCAGTCCTGTGCAGAACTCCGTTGCAAAGCTTGTTGTTATCTCAGGGTTAGCCATAGCGGTTCCCTGATCAGCTGATGAAAATTATACGGTTTTTAAAATATCTGATTAGAAGCACTTTTATAATCACAAATTTCCACACCTGTAAGCTGCCTTCTTCTCAGACATTTATGTCTCCTTGCTGTCTAAACAGCATGATCAAGCAACAGTGGTCCCACTTCAGAACTTAAAGTATACCAGAACTCTAAAATTAAAAATATTTTATACATACATAGGGCTTCCTCCAGCCCCATCCGCATCCGATCGCTCCCATCCTCCGTTGCCCACAGCTTCACGAACCGGGTCCTCGCACTTCCATCAGTCGGAGCCAGTCTGGTGTAAGAGTAGTGCGCCCTCTATGTATCTCACCAGCAGCTGCTAGAGAGATACGCAAAGAGCGCACTTCTCCTGCGTAGCTGGCCACAGCTGACGTCAGGGCCGGGACCCGGTTCCTAAAGCTGCGGGTAGCGGAGGATGGCGGCTTGGAAGCAATTAAAGCGAATGGGGCTGGAGGAAGCCCCAGGTATGCATAAATATTTTCTTAATTTTGGAGCCGAATCCCTTTAAGAAGAAACTTCACAGAAAAATTGGTGTGTGTGTGTGTGTGTGTGTGTAGGTGGGGGGGGGGGGGGGGATGAATAAACTAGCAAGAAGTAAAAAATAGAAACATCAAGAAATGAGTGATATTCACCATGTAATTCGATCATGTGATCAACAATGAGTCAGCATGCCCCAGTGTATCGTGTTCTTGCACAGCTGTCCACAGCAACCATTGCTAAAAGTGTATTAGGCATGTGAAGTTTGGAAAGAATGACAACTGTGCATGCAAATAATGCTTCCAGAGATGGGTGCTACACACAATCATGTGGGAGCAAGTACAGAGAGGGCATACATATTGACAGGGCATATGTCCTGGAGATCCAACCGCAGTTCCAAATGGGGAATACAAAGACAAGACAGAGAAATGTAGCTGAACAAAATAAGTAGCTTGTAAGGACCTAAAGAGCCTATAGAAAACTGAGGGACGTACCGTATTTTTCGCCGTATAAGACGCACTTTTTCTTCCCCAAAATGTTGGGGGAAAAGTGGGTGCGTCTTATGCGGCGAAGGTACGGATTTCGGGATGCAGAGGTGCGCAGGGAAGCACTATATACATTACCTGCTCCTGCCGCCGCGCTCCTGGCTCCAATCCTGGCTCCCCGATCCTCTTCTTCCATCTACCGCTGCCCGCTGCTGCCCCCGCCGAACATCGCTGGCCGGTCTTAATTAGCCGCAGGGATACGCTATCAGCACACCACGTGCCGGTGTCACGCATGCCGCCGAACACTGGCCGGTCCTAATTAGCCGCGCAGGGATACACTATCAGCACACCACGTGCGCCGGGGTCACGCATACGCATGTGTGACCCCGCGCACGCTGATAGCGTATCCATGCGCGGATAATTAGGACCGGACAGCGTTGTTCGGCGGCATGCGTGACCCCGGCACGTGGTGTGCTGATAGCGTATCCATGCGGCTAAGACCGGCCAGCGATGTTCGACGGGGGCAGCAGCGGGCAGCGGTAGATGGAAGAAGAGGATCGGGGAGCCAGGAGCGCGGCGGCAGGAGCAGGTAATGTATGTGTACTCACACTGCCTGCACAGGGGGACACCGGCACTGGAGGACACACGGACAACGGGGCCACAGGCACAGGGGACGCTACCACAGGGGACACTGCCACAACAGGGGGACACTGCCACAACAGGGGGACACTGGCACAACAGGGGGACACTGCCACAGGGGACACTGGCACAATAGGGGACACTGCAACAACAGGGGGACACTGCCACAACAGGGGGACGGGGGACACTGGCACAGGGGGACACGGCAGGCAGAACAGGGGGACACGGCAGGCAGAACAGGGGGACACAGCAGGCAGAACAGGGGGACACAGCAGGCAGAACAGGGGGACACAGCAGGCACAGGGGGACACAGCAGGCACAGGGGGACACAGCAGGCACAGGGGGACACAGCAGGCACAGGGAGACACAGCAGGCACAGGGAGACACAGCAGGCACAGGGAGACACAGCAGGCACAGGGAGACACAGCAGGCACAGGGGGACACAGCACATAACACTGTCCCCCTATGTGGTGTAATAGTATGTAATGTAACTGGAAAGGGGGAGGTAAAAAGTCCTTAAGACACCCCTGCATCATAGACACACCTAGGTTTAGTTTTTTCTTTTTTTCCTGATTTTTGCCCTCTAAATCTGGGTGCGTCTTATATGCCGGAGCGTCTTATACGGCGAAAAATACGGTATATACGAATATTTTTATTTCACAGGGTTAGTTTAATCCTGGCAATGTATACAGCCAAACTACAAACGTTACGTTCAACAAACACGGACTCTAACTATGCCTATGTTCTTAATTCACAGAGAGGTTCCTTTTCACACTGATAACATATGCTGTAAGTGAAACAGACTAAAAAAATAAAATAAAAAAACATCAAAGAGTTGTATTTTTGACGTTATCAAATTTCTGTTCCTGCCATAATAATAAATGTTCACAAAATTGCTTTCGGTTAATTTGAGATAACATTTACCAGAGGCTAATTAAGATGAGAACGGCACAGCCTGTACTGCATGATGGAGCTACAGTATTCTGCATAGAGAGAAGAGGTTTGCATACTGTGCATTAAACTGCATGGCACTGAAAGAAAAATCTGAATAGATGGGCTGTTAACTTAGTTGTGACATTCCTCTCAAATATATCCAAGGCCTCTATGTTCTGCAACTACAAAAAGCATGCAGTGCTTTGAAAACACAGCTAAATTCACATAAAGCACAGGTGTCAAGCTCCAGTCATCAAGGGCCGAGGTCCTTACACATTTTTGACACAGCTCAAACTAACTGATGAGACTTAATCAGCAAAGGTGTGGTTCATCAGTATAGAACGCATTTCTCAATCCATCCTAAACACTGGCTTGGATTTGGCCCTCGAGGACTGGAGTTTGACGCCTGTGACATAAATCTATCAGCTTAGCATATACAAACGTTACAGTAGCTGCCAATTTAAAAGTCCTACACACTTTTTGAATTTTTCGTAGCTACCATCCATAAAAGTATATGATTGTTGCAGTAATTTCTGATGGGAGCCTTTCTTCCTGTGGTCATCCAGTAACATGCGAGTGTAGTTATGGATACTACTCAACAATACATCTGTACAGCTACTGACCCCTAATAATATCTGTGGGCACTGGGTCGCTATTGTTTATACTGCGCACCATCCTCATGTTCCCTACCAACCTCTCCAATACAAGTTTCATTTAAAGCTACCTGGGATAAAAGGGAATAATTTGAGGAAAATGTTTGGTGCAAAACACAAATAATTTTTTTACCATCCTTTTTTTAAGTGTACCTGAGACAAAGCTCGGGTAAAAAAAGACATACTACCCTAAGAAGAGAAATACCTCTGGATCCTATAAAGGCTTTCTATGCCATCCTCCAAACCCGCATCACCAACCGCGCCTCCCCCCTCGAAGATAACCATCAAGAGCTTGTCTGTAGGAACATTGGGGCCGCACTCCCCTTTAAAGCCAATGGGAATCAAATAAAAATAAAAAACATGGACGTGTTCAAAATGAAGATAGCATTTATCTTACTGTATTTTCGCTGCTCCCTAGCCCTAGATCAGTTTATTTTACCCAGCAACGATGCCCGTGTTATCCAAGATGGCTGCTGACCTTTGTTTTCCTCTTCAAGGTCAGCAGCCTCTTCCTATTTGTTAGCGCTGGTAAAGCCGCGCGAGAAGCAGCGCGCGGCCATGAAATATTGCATAATTCTACGCATACCTTTTTCCCCCGAGTAGAACTATGTGTCCTCTCCTCTGCCAATAGCGCTGCCTGTGTTGTGCAGCGTCACTATGCGAGCTCTGTCAGTGAGACAAGGGAGCTGCGCATCATCAGGAGCGTGGCTCAGAGTGGCGGGGAAAGAGGAGGTAAAGGCCATGCATGACAGAGAACAGAGCAGTGGAAATAAGCTCTGCCTCCTCCCAATAGAGTTATATTCGACTAAACTGGTCACATTTGTATAAATGAGATTTCGGGTGCCAGGCTGCAGCAATTCATATGAAAAGGGGACTGTGCTGCACAAGAGCGAAACAAAAAAAAAACCAGTTCCCATTCACTTTAAGCATGAGCGCAACCACACTGTGCCTGCACGAGTGCAAGGTAAGCCAGAGCTGCTTATGCACAATGTTAAGCAGGGTCCAAGGAAGTGGTGGCAGAAGCGAGGATGACCCAGAAGGCCTCTATAGGATTCAGAGGATTCCCTCTTTTTAGTTATGTATTTCTGACCCCATTCTGTTTAAGGGTGATTTCACATTGAATCTGTTGCAGTGCCCCATGCAGCACATTTCAATGGATTTCAAAATAATTGGCTTCAAGTAACGTGCGAGTAACAACACACGTAACTCGTTGCCATTCATTTCTAACATGGGCATAATGTGTGAGTTGTCTGATCGTGCACAGCTTGGCCCATATTATCTTGACTAAACTTGACACACTGTGAAAGCAACACGTAGATGTGAATGAGCCCATTGTAGGACCATCGAGCGTGTGCTGCTGTACGGTTGTAACTTACGTTATAACACACCACAATGTGCATAGTGTGAAAGTAACCTAATGGAGGATTCACTATTTGCAGTAAAGCTTGATTGATTTTTCCCCCGAACCATTTTTCAAGAACAGCTGCTGTGTACTGACAGCATAAAGGTTGGCTATATCCTGGGTGGCACAGTGGATATCACTGCTGTGCACAGACAAGCAGAGCTGCTTAATGCCCTTTCCAATTTTGTTAAGTTCAGCTCCACAGGTAATGCTTATACTTTATCTAACTGCTTTAAGAATCAATGTCATTCAATTTTGGGTTTAGCTTTGACTGTACTTCTTGCAATCTTATTAGTTTTACCCGTGAATATTAATATGCTTCCGTTATAAATCAAACTGCCAAAAAGCAAACACTATTTAGATAAGACAAACGCTGTACAATACTACAAGGACAAATTATTTTACAAAATGCATCAATCAAAAATCATTACAATACTTCAGTATCCACTCAGCTAAAGTATAGCTTGCAATAACACATTGAGTATATCACTAAAGCATCCTATGCGTAGGTTTGTAATATGAGAGGAATGAAGAGTGTACTGAAGAGCATGTTGTATGCAATCTGATATGAGGACCCTTGTGCTGAGACATGGTGGAATGAAGCACATATAGCCAGGCAATTAACTTAATCAGTGAAATATATTTGTTCAGTAGTAAGCCCGATACAAAAACAAAGCTCAATGCAGACTATAGCACGTGGCGGGCGTTTTTACTCACCTCCCGGGGGATCCAGTTGGTAGCCATTTTCCTTCCTGCCCTTTGAGGCTCTGAATCGCTCTAGTGAGATTGCCGTCAGTGATCAGCACCACCCGGAGGATGGAGGGAAAATTGCAGCGCTGAAGCCCAGGGGAGTAAGTGCTGGGGCTGCTGCTGGCATTCTGGGAGCATGTTTTTTTTCTGATTTTAGGGTCTAAAATGTGCTGAAAAGACCCTAAAATCCAGAAATAATCATACCACCATGGAAGTTAACAGTGTACATTTTTTTTTCAGAATACAAATGAATACCCAGTGTTATGTCTAATTACAAAGTATATGATAAAAATAATATGCTCACCCTGCATAAGCGAATTGTCGTACACGTGTAGAGGTACACATATAGGGCGCTACACACTGGATCCAGGCAGAATCTAATCTAATCTATCTGAAAAAATAGCACATGCTAACAGGTGTTGGCAAAAAGCATCAAAGGAATTTGGATGACACCAACATATACAGTTATCTAAAAGCATTTTGCCAAGTATTTCACATTAAATAACAGATTCCATCTAAGGTCACAAGCAAAAAATGTTGCAATATTCACAGTTCATGCTGTATTCCTGTTACAGCTGATATTCAGTAGGGTGATTCTATAAGTAGTTAATAGGGCTGCAGCTAAACGCTAAGATGTAAGAACAAGAGACATTAGTATTTTCTGCTTTATCCCAACTAAACATGAGCAAAAAAGTCACCTTCTACGCAAATTTCCACCAAGAAACATGTATGTGCAAAGTGCTAATTAGAATTCTGCTAATCAATTAATCAGCAGCTCATAGATTTACACTGCTGCTCGTTCGATGTTCTGCAGTTTGTGACTCTGAATTACCTCGGTGCATCTACATTTAAAAAATTTTTTTTTAAAAACTTGCAGCTAGAAGGTTCTTGCTCATCTATAATAGGGAGGAAACAAAATAACCGTTATCAGCAGAAATCACTGAAGTCTATATTGCTCTTTTGTGCCAGAGAAAATCTACTGCATGCAGTTTAGTGTTTTGCTGCAGCCTTCAAATCGTTATTAGCGAAGGGAGCCAAAAGCCACCAGAGAAAGAAGCAGGAAATCCATTAGCATGTGCAGCCTGCAGAGTGTATAGAGGTATACAGGAATATGCTGTGAAGACTTACTTTGGTAATGTGTGTAGTAGTTGTTGTGCCAAGAGTTTCTGAAGTAATTGTCTGAGCGCTCATTAAAACACCAGGATCTGTGTCAGGGCGGGACACCATCTAAAAGCAAAGCGAGGCTAGATTTCAATATACCAAGTACAATATTGACTTACTGTTGGGATTATATTTGTAGGGCAGTACACCATTCTGAAGGAGACATTGTATAAAATAAATTGTAAGCAAGTATTGTGACAATATGTGTCACGTTATTATGTTATAGGTTGCAAATGATTTTATCTTTCCCTGGCTTTAGTAAGGCTTTGTTCACATGGGCGGTGGTGGAGCCATGCAGTTATCACTTCACAGCTGTCATGTCGAAGCACACCAGATCCGAAGCAAAGCTACCTAAGGTAAGCTCATTCTGGACTCACATACTTCTGCACGTTGTCTGTTCCTCTCCTTGTTCCCCAGGGCACCTGCAACCACTCCTTGAAAAATATGATTTTTGTCTCAAGCCAAATTTTCTGACTGGAAGAGGCCGGCTTGCTAATGTTCCTTCCCATTCCCCACCTCATGCCCTCCCCTTAAGAGGAAGAAATGGAAGGGCAATGTCATTTCTTCAAGGAATGATTGCAGGTGCCCTTGGGAACAAGGAGAGGAATGCACAGAGGTATGTGGATCAAGCATGAAGATACCTCTGTGCTTACCTTAGGTAGCGTTGCCTCTGGCCTGATGTCCTTTAAACCACCAAGCATTAGACACAACAGGAAAATTAGCCACAGCGGTAAGCAAGGGGTTACTAGCAGCAACGAAACATTTCCTCACTGCTTATTTGTAACATCCTTGTGAATACAACCTTAGAGCTAACAAACTGTGCCAATAGCACTAAGAGAACAGTGTAATTGTGTGTAAAATAATGGCATTAGTAGTTACAAATGAAACACACCCCAAATAATATCGGACTCTAATTATTACAGATTTAGGCCTGATTTAAGTTAATAGCCAATATGCTAAAAGCTTGAAAATGTGAGCGGTACCATCATTATATGGAATTCCTAATGGGGATGAATATGTACACAAGAAATGATTCTTAAAGCGTATTGACAGTTTCTGATCTTTTTCTTTCTCTGCTTCCTTCTTCTACTGCAGGAGACAAATAGAGTAAGCTTGACACAACAAAAACAGATCTTAGGGCTTTTTAGGTACCCCAAAGTGTCTCAAAATAATTTCATTATATCAGCAGAGTTCAAAGGAGCTTTATGTGGTAAAGTTTTTATTCTTTTTTCTTCCCATCTTCTCCTCTTCAAAGGCCAAAGAACAGCTCATAAAGGCAGAAAGTTGTTTAGACAAATGATAACCCTCATAGATGAAGTCACCAGAGTATCTGTCTGAACTGAACTTTTGTAAAGCAGCCAAGGCAGTAAATGGCGTGGTCTTTGGGATGCTGCCGGAACCCTTCAGCACCCAAGCTAGTGGACAGGGTCATGGGGAGGTCCCTCATGCTGCGCTTCACATGACTCCAATGCTTTCTCCATCCTGTTTAGAAGGATAAAGCATCGGAGTCGCATGGAGCATGACGTGGCCCGCAACGCTGTGACCCTGTCCAACTAGCTGGGGTGCTCAGAATAATCCAGGTTTTTCCGAAATTCTGATATATTATTAAGCATACTTTATACAATGTTTGGCTGCGCATAGTGGTTAAAGAAATTGTATATGTGGCCAAGGTGTTGATATTGGTCCCCCTTCTGAATATATTGAGCTACCAGCAGCAGTTAGTTTCAGAATTTTCTTAGATTTAAGATAAAGCTCATTAGTGCTTTTTCCACAGATTTCTACCTGTAGTGTCTTACAAGAACACAAGGTTTCTTAGTGAAATTTTTCCCCAACCTACCACACAAGTGTTTTACTTCAGGAAAAAAAAAAACTTTCACTGAGAAAGCACAACAGACCACGTTCAGAATGATTAGGGCTAGGAAGGAGAGAAAGAGAAAAAACAAAACAAAGCTAGTGGAAACATTCAGGAAAGTGAAAACCTTCTTAAAACATATTTTCATAATTTCACCAGTGTTGTGTTTATCTACATGATTAAGAAGTACAAAGTGTAAAAAGCCATATTGGCAGTGGGAAGGTTCAATAATAACCAATGAGGATTCTGGGCTGGTGCACACTGGAGCGGTTCTGGAGCAGTTTTTAAAATGCTTGCAGGGGGAAAACCGCTTGGCTAATGAAAGGGAATGGGGTGGTGCACACCAGAGCGGTTTGTTTTTTCCACAAACGCAAACTCGGGGGCTGCAGCATTTTTTAGATTTCTGAGGCGTTTCTGCCTCAATGTTAAAGTATAGGAAAGTGGAAAACTGCTCTGAAAACCGCTAGATCAGAGCAGTTTTCCAAGTGTTTTTGTTACAGTAGCTGTTCAGTTACAGCTTTACTGTAACAATATATGACATCTGCTACACAACAACGCTCCAAAAAAACGCTAGGCATGTTTAGTAAACATGCCTAGAATCGCTCTGAAATCTGCTTCAAAAACCTCTAGCGTTTTGCAGATCTGCTAGAGGTTTTTGGTGTGCACTGGGCCTCTTAAGAAAAAACATGAACCTGTAATCAATATATCATTTTTGCAAGAGTAGTAGTGGACTTTACATGCCAGCATAATATCAAATACTAATTTTAGCACGACTGGCTTCCACTTCCCATGCACTGCATATGGAAATACTGCATGCGGTAAAAATCTTTATGAAGTGACATAAAAATGTGTTATGTGATGTGGGTGAAATACCGCCAATGGAGCAATAAAGCACTTTCTTTGTGAACTGAATCTGGGAGGGTGAAGTGGGGCTTTGATGATCCATTTTTTTTGTTATATTTTACTCACGTTTTGACAAATTATAGTTTTATAAAAAATGAACAAAAAACACAGCTGATTATAAGATGACTTACAAAGACATTGGGAAATTAACTGGGGAAAATTTCCGCACAACCAGGTGGGCTGAACCAAAAGCTCTGACCTCCATGTCTTCTGCAGGTTACTTTGCACATTGGTTTAGGCCTGTGTGTTTTTAATGCGTATTTTAAGGAATTTATCATGATTTGCAAAGTTCTGTACACTGTACATAAAAAAAAACTGGAAAAATGGTTTAACTGGCTGAATTTGCAATGCTGGCTTTCCCATCCATTCTAACGTCAGTTGTTGCTTGACTAGACTGAACAGAGAGAAGCTCAGAAGCCACTTCTGAGCTTCTCTCTATTCAGTCTAGTCAAACAACAACTGACATTAGAATGGATGGGAAGCCAGCATTGCAAATTCAGCCAGTTTAAAACAAACAAACAAAAAAAATTGTCTTTTCAGTGAACATAGACCCTGCTTACTCCACCTCCTACTTGTGTTCCACAGGAGGGAACATGGTCAGTGGAGTCATGTTATGGATTTTGGTAGCTCTATACTTTGTCCACAGATCTCCAAGGTCATGTGACTGACTTCTCCAAAGGGAATTTCTCTGGATGGCTGCATCAGATATAAAAATTGTTTGAGTAATGACATAGGGCCTGATGCACTAAATAATGGTAATAGTGCAGTGTGGAGGCAGCACAAGACAATATTACCAGTACTACTGCAGCAGTATACTACAAGTTACGCTCTTAGGGCGACCAACGGAATAGTTGCTATGGTAACATGTGCTAGTAATGTGCGTTACCGTAGCAATCCTCGTGTTACTGTGCTTACCTAGTAATGTATGCAATGCATATAATATAATCTGCAATACACCTGTCACAGATCCCTACACATTTTGTTCTCAGAAAATGAAATTTAAGAGTCCTGTGTAAAAAATATTAAAATAATGAACAACCGAAGTTTGGAAGAGCTGAAAAGGTTATGAGAGTCAAGGTTTTTTTATTTTGCTTTTTACCTCTGATGACTCATAAGTAATGGTTTTTGTTTCTGTATGTATTACAGGTACGTCTTTAGTAGAAACATCAGGCTTCTCCCCATCTGCGATAGTGCCAAATGTGATGATCTCTGTTTTCACTAACGGTGACTGTGAGCAGAGAAAGATTGTCATTGTTTTTACACTTTTCATTGAAAACGTTCAGAGGCAATAAATAATAACATAAAAATGGTTTGCAATTCATTCTACCACGCCTAAGGCGTGAAAGCAGATGTAGTTAAGCTTCTTTGAAACAAATGTTCCTGTTAAGTTTTTTGGCTATTTATGCTTCGAAGTGGGACCAAAGAGCACAGAGGATTAACAGACGATCAATAACTTTCAAAGGCTCGATAAACTCCTCCATCTACAAAATGGGGGACAGTTTAGCTAATCTATGAAAATCTACCACATCACATGGACTGCCATCGTGTTTTGTCGGAATTAAGGATACAAAGCAAAAACTGTTTTCTTTGGATTTCTTACCATGACTGCACAGAGCAGCTGGTTTATACAAAAAAGTAAGTTAGCTTGGATGAATTGGCCTAAAATGATCTAAGATTGCTGTACCAAAGGACTCACCTAACCGTACAACTTTGTGTATTTGGATGAACTTGGTTGAGTTTCCTATGGCTAAGTCCACAGTGTGAGCTGCGTTGCGTTCCCTGTAATAACAGGAACGTAAGATGAATGAAAGCGACCTTATTGTGGAACGTACAGTAAAGCATACAGTCAATGAAAAGTATGCTTTACTGCCACTGTAAATTGACCCGTTATGCAGTGAAGCACAGCACACGGTCTTTTGGATTGAATCTCACCGGATGCACTCTGAACGTCACATAGACTTGCTATTGCAGTGCGCATTTCTGCATTAAGATGCCTACATAAAGGTTCACCACAACACCCCACTGTGAATGTAGCCTTAATTTATTTATGTAGCTTAAAGAGACTCTGAAGCGAGAATAAATCTCGCTTCAGAGCTCATAAATAGCAGGGGCACGTGTGCCCCTGCTAAACCGCCGCTATAGCGCGGCTTAACGGGGGTCCCTTCACCCCCAAAACGACCACTGCGACACTTGGTCGCAGATTTGGTCGTGATTTATTGCTTCCTGGAGGCAGGGCTAACGGCTGCAGCCCTGCCTCCAGTCGCGTCTGTCAGCGGCGCATCGCCGCCTCTCCCCCGCCCCTCTCAGTGAAGTAAGACTGAGAGGGGCGGGGGAGAGGCGGAGATACGCGCTGACAGATGCGCGTGGGGCAGGGCTGCGGCGGCTAGCCCTGCCCCAACCAGGAAGCGCTCCCCGGGTGTATCAAGGGGGATTTGGGGGTGAAGGGACCCTCGTTAAGCCGCGCTATAGCGGCGTTTTAGCAGGGGCACACGTGCCCCTGCTATTTATGAGGTCTGAAGCGAGATTTATTCTCGCTTCAGACTCTCTTTAAAATCCATCCAAATTTAAAACTGAAAGACAAAGAGCGCATATAAGTGCTATGAGTTCAGCACTGCTCTGCCTTTATTACATTCCAAAATCAGTTTTTTTATGCTGTAATGTAATATGTGTGTTGCCTGCTCTCTTCCCTATGCATAGCTAGCAGAGACCCAGACTCCCCACATAGCTGGCTGGTCAGAGAAACCATAGGATGCAAGTGTACAGAGCCTGTGGTAATTAACTGGAGCTCAGACTGGCTGGATGAGTGAGGAAAGCTGTGGTCAGAACTTGTTATAAATGTATAAATAAATGTAAAAAATAATCAGAATGTTGGGTAATGTGGAAAGACTTAAAAGCCTCCTTCGGAGGTTTTTTTTTTTTTTTTTACTGTCTAGTCATCTGTGAAAATGTTCATCAATTCCTGTAAACACAAGAAACGGGGAAATCAGGTTTTCTTTCCTGTAGACTATGTTAGACTGCCCTACTCATTTTTATTGCTGTTCCTCCTTTTCCTGTCTCCAGGACTACTAGTTTTCATATTAAAGACATGCAGATCCATGGAGGTCTCAGGGACAGGAAGTGAGGAGAAATCTCTCCAGTGGGAACACGTACAGCAATAAAAATACTGATAACATTTTTAATCCCTTCCCACACTATTTAAAATAATTTTCCCTTGAATTAGGCTTTTCAATAGTTCATTCGTTTTTGACTTCCAACAATAGATACACTACTATGCCATAACTCTTGGCGGATGTGCACATGTCAGTGCAGCCAATAAACAGCAAGCAACATGAAGCAAGCTACAACAAAATGAATGATCTGTATAGCGCTGTCAAGCAGAAGCATGGATTAAACAGGGGTCAGTAGCCACAAATGTACAATACACAGAAACACAAAGTCAATATTAGCCAGTTACCTCCTCATGAGGCTTGCCATCCAACAGCTGTGTGTCATGAGTCTTTGAGCCATGCTGCACTTCTTGAGCATAACTATCAGCAGAAGCATCAACAGCCCCATCTTCCTCTTTATCAGTTTCCTCACTCCCTTTCAAGCAAGAAGCAATGACTGCATTTGCCTTAGCTGCACCATCATACTGCTCTGCACTTAGTTGCGTAGCATCCCCGCTTGCATGCACATTCCCAGTCTCCTCCAAACTGATTATCCCCTGCACAACCTTCTCTTTTGTTCTCTGTGCTGCATCCTCTGCGCCCTCTCTTGTGATCTCCCATTCCGTCTTTGCTTCAGTTTTCTGAAAAATAAAAAAGTATCATTATTAATTAAATACTAAAATGGTTCACAAGAAAATTCTTATTCAAAGGTTCTTGCTCAGTGTAAGCAAGAGTTGCATGGGATGTCTTATGATGTCCTACAAATGAAGGTTATCGCTGTGTTCAAAATATTAATCATGCTATACATACCTTTGTATTTTAAAAATTAATATTGCGATAAGGAAGAAGTTGTTGCAAAGCACAAATATTAGAAAAATGAAGCAAAAAAATCAGTTCCCGCTAGTGTTTATTCCTAGTTTAAAGCAACAAAATGCAGCCAGTGCTGAAGTAATGGTTTTACATGTTTCCTTAGCCTAGAACACCTAGGCAGGGTCTAAACTAGCCACATAGAGGTTTACAAGTCTATGGTGTTGTGTGACCACTTCTACTGGTTGAAGTTTTGTATCAATAGTAAATTATATTTTTCATAATGTTACACCGTGTTTTAATGCAGAAATACTCCTGCATCTGAGTCCACAGATTCCTGTAGGCATAATAACGTGTCCTTGGCCCATAGAAGATTCAAATAATATTTTCTAGTTTCAGAATAATTACTTTTACAATGCTGCACTTTTTATGCTACAGGGAATGCAGGCTCCTCTAGAGTTACTTTATAGGTTACACCTCAATTGTCCAACTCCAGTCCTAAAAGGCAGTATTTATGCCAGTATTCTGGGATGGGAAGAGCGATTTTACTTGGTGAAGCACGTTACCTCATTTGCTCATACCAGGTAGGGCAATGCTACATAGCAACAGCTATTCACTAATCATAACAACTTGCTACTATGGTTAGTTGCAAATACTAGAGACTGTCTGCTATTGCTGGCAACTTTATTAAGTATAAGTCTAGATGTAGCTTCTAATGGGGGCGACTCAGTCACTGCGACTGAGTCACCTATGCTACATGAACCTTACTAGAAAAGAATAGAAATGTGTAAGAACTTGGCCCTTGGGGACTGAAGTTGAACAACTGTGGATTATACCTAAATGTAAAGACCACACTAAACTACAGGAAGTGTAGGGTTGTTTGTTGGTTTTGTTTTATTTTTGTTTTACAGTAAATAGGATTAGAGTAAAAAATAACTCCCTTTCCCCATTTAAAATAAAGGCACATGGGATCTACTTAGTAAAAAAGGTTCCCAGATGCCTTAAGAAGCCAGCAGGACATATGCAATACAGGCTTTTCACCTGCTTCCTGGGAGGGTGATATTTACAATTGCACAGGGCAAAAAGAACTCGCTGGCAGATTATATTGCTCAATCAAGTTTTTTTACCAGCTGGGAGGGAGATGCTAAATGGAATTAAATTAGGTGCCCAATTTTAGAACTTGCCAGCACTTATTGCTGGTGAATTTATGAATTGCTAAGGGCCCAGTGTGGATTAAGACAATGATTGCTGGGGAATATACTGTTAAAATGAAACCCAGGCAAGCCTCAGGTCATAAAATAGATACTTACTGGGACACTGTAAAAGTTCCAGGCTGTGCTCCTCTTCATGCAGGAGCAGTTCTGACTTACTTTGCAGGTGCAGCTGTACTCCGCCTGCACTCGTGCATGAAGACGACCACAGCCTAGATCTGAAATCTGACAAGCTCTTGTCAGATTTCTTTCAAGGGTGTTCCGGAGGATGGTGTGGAAAACCTCTACAGGATCCAGAGGCTTCCTTCTTAGGCAAGTATCCATTTTTTAACCCAGGCTCGCCTCACATACACTTAAAAGTGCCCTCCAATCTGTTTAACACAATAATCAGGCCATATTCAGGGCAAAACTTCTCAAATTAGGAGTGTCTCAATTTTAGCAATCCAAGTGTCCCTATGCCCAAAGAAAAACTGTCTATGTGATGGTTTTCCAGAACTCATTTATTGTGTAGAAAATGGAATGCATACAGTTTGCTGGGTGCCATTCGGTTTATACTGCTCCAGCTATCTTGTGCCAGCGAGCTCTCTGTAGTGTATCTGGTTGTGGACCCAGGGTAACCCATAACTAACTATTAACCTAGAGTGACATTTCTAATTTGGTTACTATATTGTTTTGGACTAGGGAAGATCAAGTCAATCTCCTGTACCGACCTTACACTTCTCATTTTCTGTTTTACAGTGTGACATGTAGGTAAATGTTAAATGCTTATGTACAGATTATATTACTGCATTGCTTAAAGGGACTCCGAGCTCACGAAAAAAAGAAAAGTTGTACTCACCAGGGGCTTTCTCCAGCCCAGTGCTGGTCGGGAGGTCCCACGCCGGCGTCCTGGCTCCTCTCCTTCTCCCCGCTCCGGTATAGCTGACAGGCCGCAGCCCGGGCGACACTCGGTGGAGTGTCGGGCTGCAGCTTCCGCGTATGACGCGGATTACGTCACACGCCGGCCGCCTCGCGTCATCACGGCGGCCGGCGTGAAAGTACTGCGCATGCGCGATTAAAGCGCGCATGCGCAGTACTTTCACGCCGGCCGCCGTGATGACACGAGGCGGCCGGCGTGTGACGTAATCCGCGTCATACGCGGAAGCTGCAGCCCGACACTCCACCGAGTGTCGCCCAGGCTGCGGCCTGTCAGCTATACCGGAGCGGGGAGAAGGAGAGGAGCCAGGACGCCGGCGTGGGACCTCCCGATCAGCACTGGGCTGGAGAAAGCCCCTAGTGAGTACAACTTTTCTTTTTTTCGTGAGCTCGGAGTCCCTTTAATGGGCCACTTTCCCATATGATTTAAAAAAAATATATAATTAATAATACTATATTTGTATTATACATATGTGGATGCCTCCAACACAAAAACTCTCACTATATATATTTGCAATTGTATTGCTATAACCAGTTTGAGATTTTTTTCTTTCTAGTCTAGTCTTCCATAAGCTTTTCCAGAAATTAAAGTGGGAATCATGATATTCAATACAACATCCAAAGTGCAATATTGTGAGCTTATCTGAAACATTTGCCTTCATTTTTATGTATACTCAACGGACCACTAAATTAAAGAGTTGGAGAGAAAGTGCATTTATTTATGCTTACGCATGATTCTAGCCTATTTCTAGAGTATAATAACACAGCACTGAAGCCTCCTTGTCAAATATAAGTATTTTATTTATTTCCCTCTTGCTTCTCATTTTACGTTCCATGAAATGCAAAACGCTTCGCAAAAGAATTTCCATTACTTGGCAAGGAATAGCCAACACTCTGCATAATTTTGTCCTCCAAGCTTCTGTGTATTTATCGTATACATTTCAAGAAACATTTTATCTAGAACATTTTCAGAGATTATCTAAATGGTTTCAAGTGTAGCCGTGAATTTCCATCACTGTGTTATTGAATTACGGAAATGGCAGGTCACATTAACCTGTCTTTTCAGTGTCAATCTTAAAAAAATAAAAATCATACATTTATTACAATAAGTAGTTCTGTAATAGAGCTAATAAGCACATCCAATCAAGCAGCCACCTGAGCCCAGTTCTGTGAAGTAGTTGTAACCTCTCCTATGAACTCAGATGGCTTTCTTGTAGACTCTAACAAACTGTAGATATCAGAACCATCCATGAGTTTGTCACCAGAGGACTGCTTAGTCTAAACAGACAAGAAATGAAAAATCAGAGGACAAAGACATACATCGGAAAAAAAGTGACAGACACAGACCGTCATAACATAAGTAACAGGGGGAAGTGTTAAGTAGATTAGTTATATTAATAGAGAAAGTTAGGTTTTGTTGAAAGAGCACTTAAACCTAATACACAAGTCACCTTACATAAACAAATCAGAAAACAGCATTTAGCAATTTTGACTGAAGGCATATAAAAATCAAAGTGATTAAGGTGGAAATGTAAAGGTTATATATAGTATATTTGTTTATTTGTCGATTATCTACTTATTACATTTAGTCACAAATATAAATTTAAATACTAAAAGGTGCGCTTTAAAATAAATAATAAATTTGTTTTATTTATTGTGCTCAGTACTAAAAATAGTATACAAAAAAAGGTCTATTTTACTACTTGCCTAATAAACCTGTCAAAATATGTATTACAGTATTTTGCTATTCTTATGATTAACAGGAATTATGGAGGTGGTAAGAACTTCAATAAATGTGTATTTGTGATGGGAGGAGGTGTTTCCAGTGGAGTGCAGAAGAAATTTGGATAGAAGAGATTGTTAAGAGTGGTATCTGGAGGGTAGTATGATAATGCATGAAGATTGCAGAGATCTTAGTAGGACAGAGGAGAAAGATCTAGATCCTTTAAAGTGTAACTGTCGAGCATAAAATCAAAAATAAATTCTTTTCATCTGGTTAACAAGTAATAAGGATGCTAATAAGGCAATCCAAAAGTTAAAATCTCTATTATTTTTCTTGTTTATAAATGATCATTCCCCAGTCTATCAGACTCTTATTTGGTACGTTGCCGCAAAAATGAAGTTGTAGGGCATGCTGGGTTGTCCTTTTTTTGCTTCTGTACATTAGTTAAGTCTGAGAGGAAATGAAGAAGCAAAAAAAGACAACCCAGCATGCCCTGCAACTTTCTTTGTGCGGCAACGTACCAAATAAGTCAGGTAAACTGGGGAATGATCATTTATAAACAAGAAAAGTAATAGTGATTTTAACTTTTGGATTGCCTGGTTAGCATCCTTATTACCTGTTTACCAGATAAAAATAACGATTTTTGATTTTATGCCTGACAGTTACACTTCAAGTAACTGGCAGCTAACGGGGTGTGTGAAACGCTTGGCAAAGCGGTGCAGCAGTTGAGGAAAGAAGTGATGGCCAAGTGAAACAGGGTTCTGAATGGATTGAAATGATGGCTGTCTGTAAGTAAACAGGCCAAACAGGAGGACGTCACAATAGTTGAGGCAAGATATAGTTGAAGTGTTTTGTGATAGCCGGTATTCTCTTTGGGGAATTTTCTTTAAATTCTTGTTATATTTACGGGGCACCAACTGAAGAGAAATCTCACCATGGGGATACAAACACCAAAAAAAGTATCCAAAAATGGTTTTGGCTATCCTCGAACTTTAACTTGGTTTCAACATGTTTTGTGTGGCTGACGTTCACCTACTTCTTTATGTTATTAGTGATGCCTCAGAGAATGGTAAATCCTTGGGAGATTATAATGTCTGTATGTTGTGTCGATTCTGTATTTTGAGTATTATGTACCCCATGTTTGTTTCTTACTTTGTACAGTGCCACAGAATATGTTGGTGCTTTATAAATCAATAATAATAATTATGTACTACAAATAGGAAAATATTGTTTCCACTATATCAATATCACAAGTATCTTCCATTTAGTTTAGCTCTGAAAACGTTTACATACAAATCTATTTTTTTTTTCACTGGATCCTTTACATAAGGCAGCTTGTGTTTTAGGTTTACCAAGGCCTCCAAACTTACTCTGCAATACTGCTGAGCTAAGATTCTAAGCAACTTGCCATGGTTGCTTGAACACTGGTATAGGATTGCTAAAAGGCCAGAATATATAGCCAAATAACTCCAGAAGTGGAAGGGTGGCCACAGATGGCAAGATGTCTCACCAAGAATAACTGGTGATAAGATAACTACCTAACCTCTAAATTGTGAGAATGCATCGCAATATATGTAATCTTGGATGATGGACCTAAGTGGCACAATTTACAATCTTTGTATGTGATAACAAGTACTTTGAAAAGCACTTGTTAACATAGACCTACACAGCCCAATTCAAGCCTGAGTGTGTAGTCTAGCTGTTGAATTTGATTGAAACTGTGTCATCTATGGCCACCCTAACATGTAGCTCTCTGGACCCAGTGCAAGAAGCAATATCTGGTAGTCCGCTTTGGAGAGTTACATGTGCTGAGTTAGTATCTAAAAGAGAAAAAAGAAATCCGAGAGACAGGAGATAGAATAAGTAATAAAAACATAAACACAATACAGTTAAAACACAAGCCATCAGGGGAGGAAGCTATGAAGGTTAAGGACATGGCAAAACATACTTAAAGAAAACTAGCACACATCTGTAATGCCTGTAAGGAAGCAGAGGCCCTATTCAACAACCCAAATTAATATAAAATCATTGAGGTGGACCTAAGAGAAAACCTTAATAGTAAGCAATGTGGCAGAAGCCTATGATAGCCGATCGCCATAATTGGCTGGCTGTGGGGAGGGAGTGAGGGTATTTAAAGAAACAGTTTTTTTTTTAAACAACAAACACGAATATTTATTATAAAAAAAAAATAAACATGGGGGGAGCGATCAGACCCCACCCACAGAGAGCTCTGTTGGTGAGGAGAAAAGGGGGGGGGGGGATCACTTGTGTGCTGTGTTGTGCGGCCCTGCAGCTTAGCCTTGAAGCTGCAGTGGCCAGTTTTACTAAAAATGGCCTGGTCACTAGGGGGGGTTTAGCCCTGCAGTCCTCAAGTGGTTAATGAAGAAAATTGCTCATTTTATACAATATTAATTTCTAAATTATAAATAATTTTTTCAAAGTTTTCCCATTGTAAAATCTTTTCTCACCCCGAGTTACATTTTTAATTTATCAAAGATGGTGACATGTAGGGAAAGTTAATTATTGTGGAATGTTTATTTGTTGTGAAGTGATCAGAAACAGCACCTGCTCTCCCAGAGTGCACTTATGTTCAGCGTCACTAGGAGGGCGGGTTTATATACCAATATACAGTAATATATGGCTATAAAAAGTGTTTCTTATGCGTAAACCAAGATAATTAACATAAAAGTGGGTATTCTGAATTCTTTTTTTTTTAAATCTACACGTCTTATGGTTCCTCTGTAAGATAATTATGTGCAGATGTTCTTAGATTATTTGGTTACTAATGGCATTCCAGTTAAAAAGGAATTATTGGACTACTTATTCTGATAGCTGACTATAAACATTTTTACCATTTTTTATTTTAAAAATCACTGCATATATTATTCTATGCTCACCCAGAACAGAGATGAATAGGTCATTCCATGGAGCTCCTCATCCTTCCTGGTCACCTATGATATGCTGTATGTAATAGCACATTGTATGGTACTCTAAAGCTATAGTATTCTATCATATAGTTCCAATGCTAGCAAGGAGGTAAGCTGCTGATAATGGGTGAAACCACATAAAAAATATGTATCATAAAACAGTAGTACAAGGTAATCCAGAATTGTACTTTTGAACAAAATTGGAAAGATTGCTGAATGTAAATGACTAACTGAAGTGAAAACAATTTCAGGGCTCAAGGCTAGTACCAGGCTGAGGGCCCTGAACTTTGCAAGCTTGAAGTGATTTCCACAAGAGCAGGGGCGTACCTAGAAAGCCCCGGGCCCCCCTGCAAAAAAAAAAATACCTGGGGGCGATCAGACACCACTAACAGAGAGCTCTGTTAGTGGGGAGAAAAGAGGGGGGGGGGGGGGAAATCACTCATGTGCTGAGTTGTTCGGCCCTGCAGCTTGGCCTTAAAGCTGCAGTGGCCATTTTAGTAAAAAATGTCCTGGTTAAGATATTACTTCCAGAAACTTTTGCTACTTTGATTAATGGTATAATTCGAAATCCAGTCTCCAAGTAACACCAGACTATACTTGCAATTTACTGAAAGCATTTTAAACCATTGCAATCAGCATTTATTATACCTAATAAACCTTTATCTAAGTACTGCCCATCATTACTGACTAGAATGGAATAAACCTTGGTTGCTTTCTTAAAGTATAGCTGTAACTTAAATAAAAGTTACATACTAACCCACTAGAGGGAATCCTCTACATGGACCAGAGGCTTTCCGAGCCCTCCTTGACCCCACCGCCTCTTCTTCCAGTACTGCACATGCACAAGTGCCTGGCTGTGCCTGCACAGTAAGCTAAAGCTGCTCCTTTGCCTTACTGGCAAGTGTGACCATGCTCAAGCATATGCTGTACAGCTGCACTTGTACACGGAGGGGAGGGCAGCCATAAAAACATATCTGACAAACTCTTGTTGGTTATATTCAGAGGGATCCTGCACAGTAGCAGTGGGCTCCAAAACATGGACTGGGAAGCCTCTGGACCACCCAGAGGCTTCCCTCTACAAGGGTAAGTAACTTTTTATTTTTAAGTTATAGGTTCCCTTTAAATAAGATCAGAGAGGCAAGGCCATATGGAGATTGAGGAAGGATACATTTAATTTAATTTTAAACCTTAAACTCACATAATATTTAAAATCAGGTGTTCCTTTGATCACTTCTTTATTTGAACTCCTCCCCCAACTTAAATGCGTAGGTGAAATGCGTAGGTTTATATAATTAAACAACTTAAGGCACAAGGCTAAGCATTGTTACAGAGAAATCAAATATAAATATTTTCCTGTCCACTCTAAGCTGTTGATTATTCATTTGTAAGTTGTTGTTTATGAGCTGCTGTAACACTGTTCTTTACATTATGTAATTTTTTAAGCTCAACAAATGCCAGCACTTGTGCTTATGTCCTTGCTGAATATTAGCATCTTTTGAGACCTTGTTGAATAGGGCCAGTAGCTGTTAGATCTGGGAAAATGCTGGCTTAAGCACACTTTTATTGTTACGGCAAGCAGTTACATTAATATATATTCAGTCATGGGTTTACATTCGGTTATAAAGCCTTACAACGCCTGCTAAGGTTGCTGCACTCATAATAAAAACAGATAAATAAAAGTTGGCTGCCAACATAAAATTAAGCTGCAAGTGAACACAAGGGGACTGTGAAGCAAGGGATGTCTGCAATTCATGCTTAGAATTGTGAGGCTGGGGGTCGTTGCCATTTTTTACCACCACTTTGGATGCAGCCGATTCAGTGACATAGTGAGCAGTAGCAATTGTGAATGGCTGATCTCTTGTATATCGCCACTCTGAAAGCTTCTTGTCCTTCCATGCTGGGACTTCCGTTTTAATTACTTCATAATCCGGATATCCTGCCCTCTTCTCAGTGATCACAGTTTCAACAACCTTCATGCTTGTCTCTGTGTCCTGGACCTTTTTCAATTCCTCATCTGCTGGACTAGCCAACAGAGAGTCTGACTCTTTGATGGGAGTCAGCGACTCTGACATTCGTCGTTTTGTGGGTGGTGCCTCTGGAATTTTTCTACTTTTTTCCTCGCTAACCGATTCCACAACCTCATACTTTCCCACCACAGGAATGAGTTTCACAATATCAGAAATGTTCTTTTCAAATGTCTCTCCGACTTCAAAACCCGAGGGCTGTGATATCTTTTCACCTTCTTTGCCTTTACTGGTCATAGTTACAATTTTGCCAGATACTGCGTCATATGATTTTCCTAATGTAAACATTTTCTGCCTGCTTTCCTCTTCTTTAGCTCTAATTTCCATTCTCAAGGCATCCAAAGTCGGAGTTCCAATGGGACTTGTTTTATACATCTCAGTTGGCTTTTCACTGCTCACAGTTGTCACCTTGTAAGTGGTAATGGTTTTTGTTTCACCATCAACTATCTTAGTGGGTACTTTGTCTATAATAACCCAATCCTCTGCGCCCTATATGTGAGATATAAAATCTAAATTAGAGTTTATCTGTCTTTATTTTAAGGCTCGGTATTCGAATAGAGACTATCTAGGCTTTCCAAATGCACACCACACATAAAGCTTATGGAAAAGCCGAGAAAAGTGGAGTTGCTGTTCATGACAACCTGCCAAGAATTGGCTTAAGTTTGGCACAGAAGGTAAAGTTAAATTCTCTGCTGGTTATGGACAACAGCTCTACTTTTCCTTTTAATAGCATGTAGCATGGTAGCCACACAAGTCCAAGCTTACAATGTGGACACTTAAATCATTGACCGTTTTAGTGTAGCTCAACTTCACTGTTAATGGATGGTTCTTTGGTTCTTTACATGAACCTTCCTTGGATAGTTCATGCAGGCTGTCATATTTACTTTACAATAGGAAGCCTTGACTAATATTAACAGTGGTCGATTTGCTCTAGGTTAAACAAATGAAAATTAACCTCTGGGGATGCAGGGATAGCTTTCTGCATAATGATTTGCTGAGAAGTAGCCACAGGGCTGGTGGCTCTTGCTTCCCGAAGTTTCTTCACTATGTCCCCTGGCTAGTGGAAGAAAAACCAATGAGAATCCAAGAATCACAAGCATTTACTTGAATTCAAAAGACAGCAGTATGTTCAGTCTTACTTAATGGAATATAGGTCTATGCATGCGTTTACTCAAATACTTCTGCTTGTATAAAAACACCTGAGGAAGTCGCTTTTCCATTACAGTGCATCTCAAAGCTTTGGTCATTTTATAAGAATAATTATGAGAAGCTGATACAATAATTGCAAGAGTACCAAACCAATACCACAAAAATACAACTTTTATATATAAATTTCTTTTATCTAATCTACCTGAGACGTAATCATGATTTTCATCATAATTTGTATGTGATGAGTTTGTATATCTAGTGTGTTACATGTAAAGCAGAAGGAAACTCCTAGATAAAGGACTCAAGTTACCATCACTTCTGAGTAATGCCAAGATAATGACATTTATACCAGAAAATACTCCCCCTTTCAGAGGGGTCTCAGCCAGGCATACAGTGTGTGCATGTTTCCGGGTCCTGTGATTTCTATGCCCTTACCTATCCTGAACAGAAGGGCCATACATGTGCTAACACTATCAAAGACAAGGGCTCACCCAGGGTAGCCATTAATCAAAGCAAGGGCTACAGTGAAAGTGAATCGTGCCAACTGATGCTGTAAAATACTTTCATAAACTTGATTAGCAAAGGGCGAATTCAGCTGTATAAACGGTATCAGAAGATGTGCACAGTAAATACCAATTAAACTTGACAAATCGATACAATAGTTTTTTTTTTCTGTTGAACCATGGCTAACTATGCTATAATTATACAACAAGCCAATGTCTTGTGTAATAATTCTTTACCTACTCATTGACCTGTTCTTTAAATGTTATTGTGTAAAGCAGACCTAAAATAAAATGTAAAAAAAATAAAATAAAACTGGGGGTAAGGATGCCTAGTCACTGCTTTATAATAATAAAACAAAAAACCCTCCTACCTAAGCTCCAGCTGGTCAATTGTATACTGGAAGAGCAGGCATGCCCCCTGCGGATATCACGCCCCAGGCTCTGTCACATGGGGTGAGGAGTTGTTGACTACCCTGAAAGTTAGAGGGACCTGCAGAGGGCCTCTAAGGCTTTAGAAGGGGGCTTTACCAGAAGTTTTATTTTATTTATTTTGCAGGTCAAGTTCGTGTTTTGCTATTTTACATTAATATTTTATATTCATGTAAATTCATTCATTTATAGCAAATAAAATAGGTACTCTTTAAAAATTAACAACACCTATCAAAAGGTTCAAGTGAATTTCTGGATGTCTAGGAGACCATTGATGACCCCAGCAGATACATTGAAAGATTAACTACTGGTGAAAGCAGCTAGATTAGACTGAGTCAACTGCCTAAAGGTTTTCCATGTGTGGTGCCTGCTATGCATATATAGGCATAATAGGTCACCACATGTCAGTAAACATAGCAACGTTCCCCACTGAGAAAACAAAGATCATTTGAAGTGTGGATAAAACTGTCCAATTTGCACTTTGCAATGTTTTTGTAGAGCAGTAGCCTAACCGTTCACAAATTTACAGGGTAAAAAAAGCAGCATCAATGTATATCGTAACATTTAATCATGCTGGGCACTGCTTCAATACTGACCTGAGATTCTAACATTGAGTAGCTTGTCCTTTCCAGTGAAATAAGTCTTTCTTCTCTTTCTCTTTCTTCTTTGGTCTGCTTAAAAAAAAATACCGGGTCAGGCTAAATTATCGATGTCATCACTTATCCCACTCCTCTGTACAACTGAAAAATGAAATTAATTACTCATCTCATTATCTGCAGGGTCAGAATGGGTGTGAAACTACAGCAATGAACTTGGGAACTTAACCTTGTAAAGTATGGAGTACTTAGAGTGAAAAGACATACATTAAGGCTTCAGTATGTTCTGGAACAGTGACTGGTTTACGCCTCCAAGCCATAACCATATTTCTAATGTTTTATTCCTGAGGGCAAGCTAGGGCAATAAGCGATTATTAATATTTTCCATCATGGGGTTGAAAAGTCTATACACTGTTTTCACACAACACTAGGTAAGTAGGTTGCGGTTACAATTGTTTTAGCCAGGTAGCTCATTGGGGATAGCTTTTCAATGTAAAATTATAAGAAATATGGTAGTTACTATACACATTTTGTTAACATTTTAACCACCTGTTTAACTAGTGGCCTGCAAGTGCTCCAGGTTGATTTATTTTAGAAAATGTAATTTTGTTTCTTAAGATCGATATTTTCTTGCTACCAAGTAACACACTTAGGCAGGGCGCACACACGCTAAAAAAAAAAAAAAAAAAAAAAAATCACACGTTTTGCAGCATAGCATGAAACTGTGCACTGCGGCACATACAGTAGAATCCCTTTATAGTAAACTCCAAGGGACCTGGCCAAGTAGTTTATTATATCAGACATTTACAATATCAGGAATCATGTTCATACAGTTTTATGGTTGGGACCTGAGGACTGCGTTTACTATAGCGAGAGGTTTACTATATCAGAGTTTACTCTAGCGTGATCAGGGCCGGATTTACAGCTCAGTAGCCTATAGGCACATAAGTTCTGGCGCCCTAAGCCACGCCCATCAGCACAGGACCCCCCCCCCAAGTCACACCCCTTTTTATGGAAGGTAACTTAGATATTAATAAAGACAAATAGAGAATACAAATAGCTGCAGTCGCACTCAGATCTGATTTCATGAGGGGCAGCCTGTCTAGCGCCAGTACCGAGTGATAGCAGGCGTCTGGTCGGTGCAGAAGAGCTCTGTTAGGCAGTAATTTCCCCGCCTATCAGCTGCCAGTCTGTAAGAGACCTTATTGGAGAAGAGTTGATTCTTGTGGTGGGCTGATAGTGTTCCGTTGATTCTATTGGCATGGCGGCAGTGTTTAGTTGATTCTTGTGGCAGACTGGTAGTAGTCGGTCAGTCCTAGTGCCAGGCTGGTAGTGATCGGTCAATCCTAGTGCCAGGCTGGTTTTGAACAGTCAGTCCTAGAGCCAGGCTGGTAGTGGTTGGCTAATTCTAGTGGCAGACAGGGAGTGATTGGTCATTCTTAGGGCCAGGCTGGTAGTGATTGGTCGATTCTAGTGACTGGCAGCCAGTACATTGTTTCCCTCCTCCCAGCCAGTGGGAAGCTGCTCTGTCTTGCCTCCTCCCCACTCCATAGAATCAGCACACTGTTCAGGTATACCCAAGTGATGTCGCACTAAGGATTGAGCTCGATCCTTACAGGTGACAATCTTTATAATAGGAGCCTCATCAGTTCTTAAAGTGAACCTTAACTGAATAAAAAAATATTTTAACTTACCAGGGGCTTCTAACAGCCCCCTGCAGCCGCCCTGTCACAAAGCGATCCTTCGGTCCCCTGCTGCAACCCTGTCCCTTGGATGCGCAGCCCTAATCCACAGGCCTCCTAATCACGCCGCTGTGGATGGTAGCGCTCTGCACATGCGCAGTACGAAAAAAATCTCTACTGCATATGCGCAGAGTGCTCCCGGCGGCGGGAGTGCGATCGAGGACGCGCGCGGCCACACTGCATGCACAGTGGCCCGTCGACTCCCCAGTCAGCCAGCAGAGGGTCACTGCGGAAGACTGGAGGAAGACTTAGTGACAGCATGGGCACAGGGTGGCTGCAGGTGGCTGGTAGAAGCCCCAGGTAAGTTAGTCTTTTTTTTCTACAGTTAAAGGGACTCAGAGCTGAAACATATAAAAAAAATGTATAAAATACCTAGGGCTTCCTCCAGCCCCATCCGCTCATATCGATCCCACGCCGCCGTCCTCCGCTGCCCCGCACTTCCGTTAGTCGCAGCCAATCTGACGTAGAAGTGCTCGCTATTCGTATCTCTCCAGCAGAGATGGAGAGATACGCAGAGGGTGCACTTCTTGTGCTTAGACTGGCTGCGACTGACAGAAGTGATGGGACTGGTTCCCGAAGCTGCAGGCAGTGGAGGACAGCGGCGTGGGAGCGATCTGAGCGGATGGGGCTGGAGGAAGCCCCAGGTATGTATACATTTTTTTTTTTGTATCTCAGCTCTGGTATACTTTAAGGTTTCCATTAACCCTCAATTATCTCCCCACTTTTCTAGCTGAAAGACTACTGCTACAGCAATCCAATGCTTCCTCTTTTACTCTTTCATGTGGTCCCCCTCCCCATCTGACACCTTCAACTTGGCTTCCAGCAGTGTTTCCATAGGGGGACACCTCAGCACTGACCAGCTGTCACCTGACCTGTTCAGAGCAGCAATGATATCTGATCAGGTCTGGTCAGGTGACAGCTGGACAGAGCTGCGTGTTGCCCTATAGAAACACTAGGAACTAAGAATCATCGCAGGACTGGCTAGCAGGGGACACTGTTCAAAAGGAGAGGAGAGGGAAGCATCGTCTCTGCTAGGAAAAGGAGGGGGGAGGAAGATCAAAGGTCCCAAGCCTCTGCATCAGTCACTTACTTGTCACTCTAGCTAGCTGCAGAGCTCGTCTGTGTGAGTTCAAGCTGGCTGTGCAGTGTACATGGAACGTGAAAAAACTCATCTGCAAAAGACCCGGGCACAGGCTGAACCAACGGACACATGGGAGGGGGGAGCAGAGGTGTAGCCCACACGCTGTCGCTGTGAAGTTATTCTCCTGCAACACTGAGGCCACATGTCACAGCGTTCCATGCCGCCCCTCCTCGCCTGTCACTATACCGACTCTCTGTGAAAAGGGAGGGGAACGGTGTTTCTGGTATTGGGCCTACTCCTTCCTCCCCCCTTCCAGTCCCTGTGGTAGCTCCAATAGTTCCCGGCAGCCAGAGTCAGAAAAATAATAAACAAAGCCAGGACACAGTGCACGTCGATCCCCGGTACTAATAGCACGTGACTGAAATGCTACGTCCTGACTCACCTGCTGCGTGCATGAATACAGCGGCAGCGGGGACACTCTGCGCGGCTGACAGACAGTTACTTGCAGGGGACCTGGCATAGCGCTGCGGGCGGGGCGGTCCGGGTGAATTATCTTGCGCTGAAGCTTTTTTAAAAAAAAAACTTTGATCAATCATGGGGGGGGCATTCAGGGGCCGCCTTTGCCCCTTAAAGGCGCCTGTAGGCACGTGCCTAGAGTGCCTTATGGTAAATCCGGCCCTGAGCGTGATTCTACTGTATAATGAAAGTCAATGGGCCACTTGCGATATTTTTCTGTACTTAACCTTGTAAGCTCTTTTCAGAATTTCTGCAAACACTCAGCACGGAGTATGGATTTGAACTACTTCAAGCCAAATGTCTCTGGCCCCTTAAGGACCAGAGCAGTCCTTTCCCTGATTGGTCATGTGATTACTGTGATTGGCTCACAGTAATCTAAAGAGGCCTGACTAAAGCAAGCAGTTGCAGCAACGGAAATGGTGAGAGCAACAAGACGGAGTGGCTGATTGAAATCTACACCCTGGTAGGGATAGCAGCACCCGTATAGGGTGTAGATTACAATTAGCAAGGTGCGGAAAAGGTTAATCAGAATTGCAACATCTTATGTATAAAAAATTCATATTAACCATATGCGGTCAAAAGACTGTCTCTTGAACCTCATGGTGCAGTGAGAACAAGATTGTCTAACGGGAGATTTCATTAATATTAAACCTATATAAACAGCACAGAATTCTTCCTATTCTGGTTACTGAAGCTAAACAATTCTGTACTTAAATGTGTTTATATGTACAATTCATAGATGACAAGTGTTTAGAGTAAAATTCTCATGCCACACCCACTGACCTCTTCAGGCACTAGTGGTTCGATCATAGGAGCTTCTTCTTGCCTTGCAGCAAGACGCACAGGAGAAGTAGAGAGCCGTTTCTCCCATTCACTGGCAGCTGTGGCATCTGTTGATGTTTCTAAGAACGTCCTCTTCAGTTCACTTATGTTAGTCTGATGTTTCATAAGTTCTTCTTGATTCTTAGTATACTCCTATATTAACAAGGTAAAAACAAAATACTGAAAAACTTAACAATTAAACACCCTTCTTGCTGCAATGGCAAGCAACAAACATTTTAGCTACATACAGCTGTATTTCGCAATAGATAGGTTGTAGTTTACAACTGTTAAGGAGAAGAAATAAGGGCCCGTTTCACTGGGACAGATAAAGAGGGAGACATCCTTCCCTGCCACCTAATATCTCTGAGTCCCATACCGCACTATGACTGGCTAACAGGTTAAAGCAACACATAATATCAGCACTCATTCACATGGAAGAAATTGCTTGTGTTCATTTATGGCTGCCAGATGTCCATTTTATTTTCTTCTAGTATGACAATACATGGATCAATCATTTAAGAAACAACCTATGTAAGTAACTCTTAGGGCTATGTGACACAGGAGAGTCATTAGCAACCAGTGGCTTCTTATCTCAACTAGTCAAAAAAAACTAGTGGCTAGTCAAAATACACTAAAGTCTGGACACAGTTTCTAGTTGCTGCAACTAGCTGTTAGAGACTCAGTCCACTTGTGAAGTGGCTCATAGCCTCTTTTGGAACAGCATAACAATTAGTAAGTACTGTTGAATATTTATTCAGATTCTTAAAGAGATCCAACATGTCTCTCCGTATAAAGCATGAACGTTCAAATCTCATCTCAGACATTTTTTTATGCATCTTCATGGAATAAAAACATAATGAAAATTTCCAAGGGACTTTGAATAGCTCCATAGCACTGAGAACCTTGAAAGAAACAAGAGGTCATAACTGCTAGCTTCTAAACATCTACACTATCCTTTATTGCTAGTAAAATGGATTGACTTCTTCTCTAGGGAAAGCCATGGAGTACACCAGATCTGAAAAAAGGTTATGTTTGTAGTTGCTTGAGATTACAGCCACTGAAGGGCAATGTCGAGAATGAAAAGGTAAATACGTTAGTATCAGGCTAATCACATAACTCTAGTAGTCACTGTTGTCAAAAAATTAAAACAATCTGGTGAAGAGTGAGAATTCAAAGGGTTTTACCACTGTGACACGTTGTGATGTGAACACTAATAAAGAAAAAGGTTAAATTGCAATGCTAAGTCATAAATGAAAAAAATACATTAATATTTACATAGAATACAACTAAAACTTCTCTGTGATAAAACTAAAGTAAACCAGGAAACAAATATCCACTCAGTTCACTAGAAGGCGGGGTCAACCAGTCCATGCTAAAAATAAAACACACAAGTGCATGCAGGGGTATGTACCAATACCAACCTCTAACATAAGATTACTATGTTTGACATATACATTTTCACCCTTTATTCGCTTAATGAGACTATTCTGAAAAAAGTGAAGAGAGGGAACATTAAGATACAAACAAAATGTTGGACAATGATGACTTTTGCACTAATGATCCACATACACCAGACGAGCTTTCTAAAATATGAAAAATAATGTTTTTTTCTGATTGAAATTTGTTTACGGTATTTACCTGCGTTTTCACCTCTGTATCTTCTTCTTGATCCGACTGGAAGCATTGTAAAATATATAAAAGCAACTTATATATCTTAAAAACCTCTACTATTAGATGGATATATATCATTCTGGTCAAGAATATATATTTTTCGCCCAGACCAACGAATGATGTGCAGTATTATATTAAAGAGAATGCAAAGTTGTAATTTTTAGGGCCATATTGTATACATATTTATACTAGCTATTTTGACTTCATTTCTGATGTGTGATTGTAATCAGTTTGATATAAAGCTCCAAAGAGCATTTAAAATAACCAAAAACTATAACTCCAAAGCTATTTCAGAAAGCCAACAACCTTTCCTGTGAAAACACAAAAACAAAAAACAAACACCTTTTTACTCCCATCGATATATCAAATAATAAAATTAATGAATGAATGCAAAAATAAAAATAAAGAACTAAAAAAACAGCATAAATGATGGGAACATCCAGAGATTTAGGAATTGATTTACTAAGCTCAGAAAATACTGGAAGACATGAATTTACTGTTAGGTGGTAAAAGTCTTCTGAAACATGTTAGGCCATGGCTGTCTAACTCCAGTACACGAGGGCTGGGATCCTCACAAATGTTTTAATATGACATTTGAATTAACCCATTAGCATAAATGTGGTAACAAGCAGGTTCATGGAGGAAAACTGCTTCATCCCATATTACTGGCATTATATGGATATGCTTACAGGCACTTTGACTCAGGGAACACTTGTTCCCCTTCACCAATCAAAGATGTGTCAGTCCCGATGGGTACGCTCAGTGGGTGTGTGAGTGGGCAGCGGTGAGTAAACCATTAACACATCCTGTTGCCATTAACAGTGGCAAACAGGATGTTTTAATGCGGCACATTGCTGCTAACTGGTTAATAAATAGCATTGTTTTTGCTGTCGTACCTCAGCTACTGAACATGGAGTAACAGCAGAGAAATACAGACATACAGAAAAAAATCATAAATAAGTAGACACCATGAAATATGAATTACGGGCAGCACAGTGGCATAATGGTTAGCACTCCCACCTTGCAAGACAGTTCAAATTCCAGCAAGAACAGTATCAACAAGGAGTTTTGGATTCACAGTATTAATGAGAATGTGTGGGTTTCCACCGTGCACTCAAGATTACATAGTGTGTGTGTGTGTGTGTGTGTGTGTGTGTCTGTGTGTGTGTGTGTGTGTGTGTGTGTGTGTGTGTGTGTGTGTGTGTGTGTGTCTGTGTGTGTGTGTGTGTGTCTGTGTGTGTGTGTGTCTGTGTGTGTGTGTGTGTCTGTGTGTCTGTGTGTGTGTGTGTCTGTGTGTGTGTGTGTGTGTCTGTGTGTGTGTGTCTGTGTGTGTGTGTCTGTGTGTGTGTGTCTGTGTGTGTGTGTCTGTGTGTCTGTGTGTGTCTGTGCGTGTGTGTCTGTGTCTGTGTCTGTGTGTGTGTCTGTGTGTGTGTCTGTGTGTGTGTGTCTGTGTGTGTGTGTGTGTGTGTGTGTGTGTGTCTGTGTGTCTGTGTGTGTGTGTGTGTGTGTGTGTGTGTGTGTGTGTGTGTGTGTGTGTGTGTGTGTGTGTGTGTGTGTGTGTGTTACATATTCTGTAAAGTGCTGCAGAAGATGTCAGCGCTATATAAGTACTAAATAATAATGGCACGTCAAATGTGCCTCCTTTTTTAGGTGTGGTTTGTAGAATGGATTTGCAAGAGAAAGGAATATGGCAACACAGAATTCAGTGATTTCTAAAGATGGCAGATTATTGAACAAAATAAATGGGAAATAGTTCATGCCTTACAGATTCCATTGTCCACCATCAATTGGGTAGCTCTCCAGATCCAAAGAGAACTGGAGGAAAGGAAAATTGTTCATCCACTCTGCGTCGACCGTGGCCCAACAGAACAATTGAATGCTGGCAAATGGTTCGTGGAATGACAACATAATATATTGTGTTTGGTATCTGCATTTAGCGGGTACTACTGTATGATAAACATGGCATTGTGTGCAAATCAGGGTGTCTATTTATTTATGAGGTGTTTCTGTACATATTATAGTTAATATATACACAAAACACAAAAACACTTTACCAGAAGTTATAAAAATGTGCAAGTCACATTCATTTTTTTTTAACGAACACACAGTAATAATGGATAAATATGTGCACTTTATAACATACTATTATGTTTAGATTTAACATTAAACTGTTTACAAAAATTATCTAAAATCTGAAAAACAAAATATAATTTAAATATATAAGTAAATAAATCAAACTCAGATATCAGCATACAGATTCATTTACGGTCATCTTTTCTCTTGTGTGCTTGGTTAAACCATAATGAAATTTTATAAATAAAGTACAACACTCCAGACACAATATGTCCACAAAGTATCCACCCCCATGCTACGATGAAGCACATTTGTTAACAGGCAGTACACACCTCTGTAGCGGTTGTTTCACCATCAGCTGCTGTATCCGTCTGTTCACTGTCGGTCTATATAATTTTTAAGAGGCCAATTCCAAAAGGTAGGCAGGAATAAAGAATAAACCCATGTTGTGAGAAAGTCACAGTACATGTCTCACTACATTTCCCCCTTGAAGACTCAAATAATAGCCAAAAGCAAACAGAAGAAAAAGCAAACCAACACAAACAGAACAGATTCTGAGGAATACTCAAGGCATGTACGTCTAATGAGATTACAAATTGTTTTTCTGCCTACAAACTATGCCTTTAATTTTGTTATGCCATGGTTTACTTTCGTGGATACTTCTAAAACCTTGGTGTTTAAAATATATATATATATTATAAATTCCCCATATGCATTGCATCTAATCTTATCATATTAGTGTTTCATGTTACTTTTTTTTTTATCATTTGGAATAAAATATGTAGATAACAGCCTCCTGACTTTCAGCTCCTCATTTGTAATTTAACAGTTGCCTGATTTGTCTGCATTACGAAACAGGCAAAAATATCTATAAAAAAAAAGAACAAAAAAAACAAATATATTAACATCTTAACCTTAAAGGTAACTGGTATTAATGCAGCTGTCATTTTGGAGAAGGCTAAATTCTTTTAATAACCAGGTTTTAATGTTTTCAATTTTAGCATTCCAGAACTGTGGAATAATATTTCAATTCCAACAAAAATTGACATTCTTCTGCAAGTCATTGGATGTCTAAGGTGAGCACACTGACAGTTCATTTCTTTTCTTACTGTACATCTCATTTTAGTGCAGACCTACTAAGTCCAGTTTTTAGTGAATCTACCCATCTACCCTTTTGAATCATATAACTGCATAAACAATCTAGTGATATCCAGTGGGAATTGATGTGGCAATAAGACAGGCAGAAAAACGAAATGTTGCAAAGAGTCAAGTGCAGACATTATGGAGACACAATTGTAGTATTCTGCTTTTTAATGCTCTGGTATCTTCATATATGAGAATTTCTATAAGTTCTTATTCAGACAATACGTGGGGTATCACGTCAAGTGTTATAAAGCTATAAATAAAAATATATATTTGTTGAGAGAGGAAGAGTTGCAATCCCCAAGTAGTTTTTATTGCTGCATATCTTAGGACTACAACTCCTCACAGAGTTCTATACACACTTTGTTCCAGTTGGAAAGATTTTCACTTGGGACAGAAAGAGCAATACAACCCTCTCTCTCCACCCCCTAAAAAACAAAACAAAAAAACAAACAAACAAACAAAAAAACACTAACAACATACATTTTTTTCCCAGAAATATAGAGCTCAGCTCCAGGATTTTTGAATAGCGCAGAAAAAGGTTACCAACATTATGAAATTTGTATTCGTGTATGTTTCTCAAATGGAAAGGTTTTCCCTCCCATTCTGTTCCTCTAATGGATAAGGAGTCAATATGAAAACTGAAATTGAGAGAGAGCTGGAAAAAAATGGTCAGGGTTCCTTACTCTACAAAAAAATGATTTTAGTTATTTTTACAGTCACTCCTGGAGGGAATTTCTCACAGTGTGTCTGGTAAAGAGCTGATGGAAATTCTCATAGATAGCGGCACAGGACAGCAATTAAAATCCAGAAATGTTTTTAACCCCTAACTACACTATCCAAAAATAAAATATGTTCCTGGATTTCAGCTTTTAAGTGAATATATAATATTTTTTTCTGTAATAAGACACAAAAGTTTGTAGAAAAATAATGGCACATTACATGACACATTACAATAGCTGCAGTATCTCTTACAGAAAACCATGAGATCTGCAGTCTGCACTCCCATGGAATTTGGCTAAATAATGGCAGCTCAACTACCTTAGACACCAGCGACATCATTTCAGTCACCCAGGTGAGCTGGCGACTGGAATTTGTCCAACTCCAATATACACTTTGCATGAAATAAAACACATTTATCTTCCCTCTAATGTTAAACTCACTGGTAATGCCTTTTCCAGGAGCCAAAGGTCAGCATCAATAAGAGAGGACTTCTCCAAAGAATTCAAATTAGTCACAGGATATATATTTGCTGCCATTTACCACACTCTCAGGTAACAGAAAATATTACTTCATTCAGGATAATGCTTCAACTAATTTTTAATACAAATGAATGGAGGGCAAGTTGTTAGGCTGATGTCCTTTCAGTTCCTGAAAAAGAGACTTTATTGAAAAGCCAGCCATAAGAGGATAAACAAGACTAATTCATTAGGGAGGGTCAATTGCTTGCAACACTCCGCATTGTTAAATATGTACTGGTGCTGCTCCAGGGGGCAGCCCTGCACTTCTGTTCAGTAGTGGCTCCAATCCTCCTTGCCAAAGTCGAAACAGCTATTGTTGAATGGGTCCTCACTGCCATTGGTAGCCTTGTTTCCCCTGTGGCATGTAAGCTAGAGAAATTGTCTGACAAACTTACAAGCAATGATGGTCTCTGAAGGTTGCTTGGCTGTTGGCTTTCAACTAATAAGAACTAGCAAGGAGTTCTATCTTAAAAGACAGCAATTCTCCTACCCCTTTGACATAAAAAATTGTTATAAAGCAGTCTTTTCTGAAATCTCTGTAAATGGCTTGGGGGAGAATTATGTTAAAGCTTTAAGGACTATATTCAAATCCTGAGGAGAAATCCTAGGGCTCTGTGTTTCTTCCTTTCAGTTCAGATAAGCTACCACCATGCTCTTGTTGCTCTGGATAGTAGAGATGTCGCGAACCTCCGATTTTCACGGAATGGTTTGGTTCGCGGAAAAGTTTGCGAACCGCAATAGACTTCAATGGGGATGCGAACTTTGAAAAATAGAAAAATTTATGCTGGTCACAAAAGTGATGGAAAACATGTTTCAATGGGTCTAACACCTGGAGGGGGGCATGGCGGAGTGGGATACATGCCCAAAGTTCCGGGGAAAAATCTGGATGTGACGCAAAGCAGCGTTTTAAGGGCAGAAATGACATTGAATGCTAAATTGCAGGCCTAAAGTGCTTTCAAACATCTTGCATGTGTATACATCAATCAGGGAGTGTAACTAGAGTACTGCTTCACACTGACACACCAAACTCACTGTGTAACGCACCGCAAACAGCTGTTTGCTTAGTGACGGCCGTGCTGGACTGGTGCGCACCGTGGCGAGAGTGTAGGCCGTGGCGGTTTTCAAGCCCATATGGTCGCCGGGCTGTGGTAGCTCAATGATAGAACAACAGTGACTGTCCAGCTGATCAAATTTGGTCTGTCCACAATGAAGCAACGACCTTATTATCTTCTTGTATGTAGGTAGGCATAGGTAGGTGTCCCAGTAGTTAGCTAGGCATAGGTAGGAGACCCAGTATAGGTAGGTAGGCATAGGTAGGTGTCCCAGTAGTTAGCTAGGCATAGGTAGGAGTCCCAGTATAGGTAGGTAGGCATAGGTAGGTGCCTCAGTAGTTAGCTAGACATAGGTAGGAGCCCCAGTAGTTAGCTAGGCATAGGTAGGAGACCCAGTATAGGTAGGTAGGCATAGGTAGGTGTCCCAGTAGTTAGCTAGGCATAGGTAGGAGACCCAGTATAGGTAGGTAGGCATAGTAGGTCCCCTAGTATAGGTAGGTAGGTAGGTGTCCCCGTATAGGTAAGTAGGTGCCCCAGCAGTTAGGTAGGCATAGGTAGGTGTCCCAGTATAGATAGTTAGGCAGGGCCTGGCTGGCACAGTAATAACAATTACCAAGGTCCAGCTGCAACAGATTGGGCTGTATAATGTCAGTGAGCAACACACACACACAAAAAAAAACACATCTGGAAAACATTATCTCTCAAAAGAGCTGTTGAGGGGTGCTATTTTAGCAATAACAATCAGCCAGGAGCAAGCCAAGACCAAGAGCCTAACTAATCTTTCCCTAGGAGAACAAGTCTGCAGCAGCTGTCACTAGTCTGTCTCTAGCAGGCACACGAGTGAGTGTAATGGCCGGCAAATCTGCCTTATATAAGGGGGGGGGGGGCTACAGGGCTTAGTGTAGCCTGTATGGCTACAATGTGCCTGCTGACTGTGATGCAGAGGGTCAAAGTTGACCCTCATAGTGCATTATGGGGCGAATCGAACTTCAGCAAAAGTTCGCTTGGTCCAGGCGAACACGAACCCCCAAAGTTCGCCTGGAACCGTTCGCCGGCAAACCGTTCGCTACATCTCTACTGGATAGTAAAATGCTCAACTTGATGAGCGAATAAAAGCGTTGGAGGACTTTCCAGACCACCATGATTTTCCTTCTATTTGATGACCATAAGCATTTGCTGTCCTGTTGACAGGTGACAAGGCTTTGTCTACTAATCTTTTGACCATTTATCTGAAAAGAAATAAGGAAACTCCAGTCTAGCAGAGAGAATTGGGAGGCACAAGCAGGCCTCTTTTACATTTAGGCACGCCAGAAATGATTAATTCTGTATAACATTTGCCACTGACTTGATATTCTCCATGCAGTATTTCCCACTGCTGTTTAAGTTGAGACTTTTTAAATTCAAAATAAAACATGCGATTTCCTTGTGTTTTCCTGACCAGGAACATTGGTGAGCAGTACCCTTTTCCTCTCTGGCAAGATGGTGCTTCCTTTATAGCTCTCTTTTTAAAGGGAACCAGAGATGAACGTTTCACACAAAATAAACATATCAGTCCATAGCTTGTAAATAATAAATGCTCTACGTGATAATTTCACCACTCTGGTGTGCTTTTTTAGTGTTTTTTTATTCATTATTGCTCCAGGAAAAATCCAATATGGCCGCCGGCTCATATCCCTTCTGCTTCCGGGTTATGAGTTGTTCTGGATGTGTTGTCTAGCCTCTATGAGACTATAGACAAGCAGGGTTGCTGCTGCAGCCTTTCATCTGTGTGCTTTCATTTTGGTATGATGTGCAGCTGCCTGTAGGAAGTGTCTCTCGTAGGAATGAACCTGCAGTCATCATCATTATCTATGCAGAGTGCATACAGATCATATTGCAGCCACACTTGTCTGTTTCAGAGCTTCTCTCTCAGCAGAAGCAGCCCCTCCCATGTCATCAGAGCTCTCAGTATGCAAAGCAGGAAAGCTGAGCCAGGAGGTGGCAGGCTTGGGCTTGAAAAGACTCCACAGAAGAGTGACTCAGCTGTAATGATTCCATGTCAAACCTAGACTGAAGGCTCAGTCAGGGATCTTTATCACAGCTGATCACAGACTAATTAAGCAGATAAGAATGAAACTAAAACCAGAGAAGGTGTTTACTGTCATGTTCCCACTGGTAAATGTAGTAAAATACATGAGGGTACTTCGACTCTGGTTCTCTTTAAGTAGTTTTAGAACAGACACCTGCAATGCTAGGGCTTCTTCTGATCTCAGGGCTAAGGCTACCAACACTGTGGTACCTAGGGAGGCTATGATCTGTCTAAAATGATGCTGACGAACCATTAGTTCTGATATTTTAACGGTTTTGTAGAAGTGTGAGAATTGATATCCCATTGCAATTCTGTCATCATTGTTTCCTTGGAATGGAATAGGCAAGTGTGAGAATGAAGTTACATTTACTTATTTGGTATCGCCTGTAAATCCACTTTTTCCTGTTACCTTCTTCTTCTTCATCAGACCACCTCTTTATCTGAGGATTTAATATTAAACTAATCTGGAGACCTTTCTAGATCATCATCAAATTTTGATCGGGTCAGAAAACCACCTTTCCATAGATGTCATGCAATCTTGAATTGGATTACCGGTCTCCCCTCCCAAGATGACTCATGTGGTCAAGTTAATTAGGTATGCAGACCTAGTAGAAAGTCTCACTAATTAATTTGAAGCAAAAGCTAAATAATCAGTTGTGTCAATTCTGGGAAGGACTTAGGGTGGTTTGTCCTGGAGTACCAGAGGAAATCTGGTCCGACCATATTTTTAGACCTCTAGCGATGACAGTGGCAGCAACTGCCAATTCAAGGCATTTCATCTCTTAGGGCTCTTTCACACTACAGGCAGCGGTGAAAGGCTAAAACGCTGCGTTTTGGCTGCAGGCGTTTTCAAGGCGTTTTCAAGGCGTTTTAACGCCTATACATTACAATCAATTGTAATGAGAAACGCCGCGGTAGGCCCAGAAAAAGCGCCTGGGAGCGTTGAAACGCAACGCTCCAAAACGCGGCGTTTAGTGTGAATGGTAAAATGAAAGTCTATGGACTTTCTTTTACCTAGGAAAACGCCAACTTCGGCCGTGGCGTTAAAACGCCGAAAAAGCCCTCTGGTGTGAAAGGGCCCTTAATCAAAGATATGGCAGCACATATAAACCTTAAGCCTCATTTGAATATTTGATCCTTCCTGTCTATATGGGGATGGAGAGATCAACTCTCATTGGTGCTGTCCTGAGATAACATGGGGAAATAAAGCATCATGCTATATGTTAAAAATCCCAATTTACACATTTTCTCTAGAGGACATGCACTAGTGCAGCCTTCATGGGATATAAAAGCCTGTCAAATTATTTAACTTGCTTGTGCACATCTACAACTGTACTTTCATATAAGGGCAGATCTTACTTAAAGAAAACCTCATACTAAAGCCTTGAATACACACAATAGACTGTTCTCAGCAGGGGTGGCCAGTCTGCGCCTCCTCTCCTGAGAGTGTAGTGTGGGTAACAGTGGCCCACAGCCCAGTGATGAACCTAGTGGATCAGCTCAGCTGAATGCTGGTCGAGGGCACGGTTCTCCCCTCTCAATCCGCCTACTCTGTACTAGCGCTTTGTGTGCCGCTCAGTTGCCACCCCTCCCCCCCCCCGCATAGCAACAGAATGCGTCACTAGTCTGAAAGCTGGTGAAACGTCTGTACAGCTTCACCATCACACTGTTGAATGAGGGATCAAGTTCCCAACCTTCTCTAGTGACAGTCCCTGTACATTTGTACAATCCATTATACAACTGTGTGCATTCACCATCTGGCTGTACTTATCTTACTATATCTTATGAGTTCATATGCGATATTGAACTCATTAACTGCCTTCTTTTGACTAAGTTTAGCTCAGAAAAAAAAGCTGCCCTCATTTCTTAGACAATGGTAGCCACTTTTTGTATTGGTCTGTACATCATCAATTTTCTTTCTACACTGCAAAAAACTGGACAAGGCTCGCCATGCACACACTACTACCCTGGGGCTACAGAATGACTTACAACACTTTTAGCTTGGAGAACATGTATAGCCAATGTAATGCAGACATGTCAGACACAAAACATGCATTATGTAATACACAATGGGTAAAAGGATCAGGCACAAGCTATTATCTTTCAGAAAATGTATCTAAACTGTTCATTTTCAATCCAAATGATTCTGCAACTGATACCTAAACAAATATGCCCACAATTTGACTGTTGAACAAGGTAACGCCAAACTTAATTTAGTATTACTGAATGAAAACAGTATGGGCCTAATACAAAACCCAACTGCCAGTAATATTACCAGTACTACCATCAGCAGATTACTTAATTAGTGTGACCCATGGTACGTGGTTAACGTGAGTGTTGCTATGGTAATGCACATTAAGCTGGTAAGGTAAGGTGCATTACCATAGCAATGCTCACATTACCCATGTACCATAGGTTGCATAGCGTGGTACTCTGCTGGCGTTAGTACCCAAACTATTTGTGCATCAGGCCTATGAATTAAAGTATGACAGGCTTGAAATTGTACAACATATTTAAGATTTTAAACTGAACTCAACTAAACAGCATGTAATTTAACACCAATATTGCGTCATCTATTTTATTCGATTAATTATAGCATCTTGCTTTTCTCTATGAGAAATATGGTCATCTCGTGGTTATTGTCCTCTTGTTTTATATTGCTATCATTTTTAATAGTCTCCAAACTGCTTAAACTTGCCACTTTATACTCCGTAATGTTACATACATAAATATGTAATCTTGTGCAATCACCTAGTATTACATTACAGGCAGTATCAAGCAATGCTTTACAAAATACATTTAAAGCAGCAAAAATTAAATAGTGGTTTTCGCTGTTATTTTAAAACACATTGGATTTACTCCAGTGGGTTAAACCGCTCTAAATGCATCAAAAACCTTTTTGAAGGCCCCTTCATATTTAATTATACTGTGTGCAGAACTAAGTCTATTTTTTATGACTTGCGTAGGCTTTTATAGACAAGAGCATGGCTTCACTCTCGCTCTGCTTTTATGGCTATGACTTATGCACTGCTGATAAAAACTGCACATTGACAACATTCAATTTCCTAGCAGCATTATCCGCATTAGCGTCTGCCTACTGTCTGTAACACTTTTAAAAACCTATTTCTGTATTCTGATATAACAATATATTTGTCAAGTAGCACTAAGCAGTCGATAGAAGTAAAATAATCCACCAAAGATGCAAACACAGTTTTCCGCATGTTGTGCCTAACCCTTGTGACCTAAGGACAAAAACTTTTAAATATCAGCAAGCAGACAGAAATGAGGCTCTGAAAGTTGGACCAGTGTGGTATCATTCTAGCATTTTTAGAGGACTAACAGAACACAGTAAAGTAAGATGTGTTCTATGCCGAGGTACACACCTCATCATCTGAACTGTCACTCAGGTCATTGTCAAGTGAGGCGCTCAAGGAGACCGCCTTGGGCTCCAGGTAGCAGAGACACATAGCCAAAGGAAAAGAGAGGGTGAGGGCGTATGGCACTGAGAAAGAGGCAGAAAGCAAAAAGAAAAAGATGAAGAGGAAACATGGGACTAGGGAAGGGGACTGGATTGGAAGGTAATGCTGTAAGTTTTCAGGCAGGAAGTTGGCTTCAGAAACGTTAGGGAAGGATAGATAACCATCATCATCCAGAAGAGAAGGGAATGAATGTGGAAGATGCAAGGAGAAGGAAAACAGTGTCCCGCCTTTGCCAGCTTGCTGTTTATAGCTCACTGCTATCTCATCTTCATCAGAATATAACTTTCCTTTTTGCTCCGAGTCCCATTCAGGCTCACTAGACAACTGATCAGAATCTGACCCTGGCTCATGGGATTGGTGACCATTCTCCTTACATCTCCTCCGTAAGCTGGTAGCAGATGAGGAGGGACTGGAGCATGGATATGAAGGGGAATGGAATGAGTCAGTTGCACAACAAGATGGCTGAAGGCGGAAAGCAGCAAATAAAGTGTAAGATCAAGAGGACAAAAAGAAAACTGCAATTAGTTAAAAGGTATTCCGTATAATGGTTATATAGTAGTGATCATAAATGCATAATAATTCCTAAACGCCTTTACGGAAAGATTGCATACTACAAAAATAAACCATGTATAGAGCAAAACCAGCAATGCATTGATCATGCGGGATAATATTGTGCATTTCTGCAAAACAAGGAAGTTATCAGACATTCCAAGTACCATCTATAAACAGTAAAATCTTATAACACACGAATAAAGAAGAACTCCAGCATAAACAATATTTTTGATATACAGCAATGTTTAAAGTTGGGTAAGCCTGTGAAATGCAAGTCAGCTGTTCTCTCAAAAACATTCCATTGTCTAAGTCCCCCCTGCTTTAAATTGGATCACTAAGGACAGATTATCTATGAATCAATAGGGCACAATGAGAATGGGGAAAGCCACATTTGCTTTTCCCATGGTAGACCTACATCATACTTGTACCCATTTGTGTAGCTAAGGAGCTATGAGCCCCAGTGCAAGTTTTTGATAAGTTCTCTCAAGCACTCTAAACATGAAAAGTGATGTGGAGCACCATAACCTGCCAATCACAGTCAGTGTCAGAGATGTATCAGCAAGGTAGAGTAAGTTAATGATAACTACTATTCTAGACACATTTAGAGGCAATTATTACTGGCATTGCAGCAATGAAGGACTAATACAGTGGTGTAAGGAGTGCCTCTGATTGGCTGCTCTGGTCCCCAGTGTGGTCACACACTTGCATATTGCTAGGCCACAGGTTGAACCTTAGTATATATCCTTTTTCACATAATGAACCTTATTTCACCTAGGCAGAATCCATCCATTTGCAGACAGTAGACCATCTTTGTCTTATGTGTGTTATATAAAATAAAGACCATTTTCCTATCTAGCTTTTAATTCCTGACCTAAAGCAAAGGTACAATAAGCAGAAAGAGGTCAGTAATGCTTTTAGACATGACTAGAAAGAGGCACTTTCTTATATAAGATAATAATGTGATTAAATAATCCTGACATGTAATGTAGAGCCAATTTTAGTGAGATGTCCTTTTTAACACAATACTGGCAAACAAAGGGAGTCATGCTTTATCTGCTCTACTTCCTCCATCCATAACTATAATGTTCTAAGGAGGAGATGGTGATAGGTGCTGTTAGGTAAGAAGTAAATGGTGTTTGATAGAGTTCTTCTTTAACAGTAATCGGCAACAATATAACAATATTATATACAAAGAGGTTAATGTCACACAAGTTTTAACAGGTCAATGATATAAATACAAATGGTTTAAGGCTGAATTCACAGCGATCCATTGCATAATGCACACGTTATAATGTGTGTGAACTGCAATGGAGACTGGACATTGTGTAGGCAGAATTATGCTGCAATGCATTGTGAACTAGCCATAATAGTTGGCGCTTTATCTCGAATTGACACAGTCGTGTGTATCTCCAAATTGATTGCCTGATGAAGCGGGCTTTTGACCCGTGAAACGCGTTGCTTGCCTGGAGATCTTTTTAAAATAAATTATAAGGTTTATTTATCTATGACTCATTGGTTGGTCACCCTTTACTTGAGGGCGGTAACCACCAACCCCCCTCCTTTTAAGTGGTTTTTAAACTTTTTACTCTAATCTGGCGCCTCTGTTACTCCGTATCCTTTGTTGATCTAGTCCACCCTTGGTGGAGGGGTGTATCCCCATTTCTTCCTGTCTACAGAGAGCGACTTCTTAGACCTGAGTGGGGTCAGGTTATAATTCTCCCCACCTGCACCATCAGTGGTTGCCTTAGTGGTAACCCAGAATTGTGAGTATATTACCTACAATTGTTGTTTTGTCTTGTTCCATTTGCCAAGACTTACTACACTATATTGGGCTCTCGGTTTCCATCTTTTACATTTTTTCAAGTCTAGCCATAATAGTGCACACAGTGCTGTGGAGCAGCTAAAAGAAGCCACGAGGTAAACTCTTAGGCTAGGTTCACAGTGATGAGTTGCAGAACGCACACGTTATAATGTGTGTGAACTGCAATGAAGACTGGACATGGACTTTATAACAACGCCTGCATGCAGCTAGTTAGAATAATGAGAACTGCTACTGTGAACAGAATTGTATGGGCAGTGAGTTGACATGCAGAATTATTCTGCAAAGCAACTGACCACTAAACAGGGCCTAAAGGTTCCTTGAGTTGGGTCAAACACACTTTAGTACAAATCTGTAAATGCAATGTAAAGTTTTCATGCACCCTGTGCATATTGGAAGCCCTAGTTCATGCTCCAGCTTTTAATGCGTTGTGTGGAATATATATAATGCTCTGCAATGCAAAAAGTGTGTGTCTTACATATAAAGCAATTTGTATTATTCAATATTACATGATTTGCAAGGTTTGCTTAACTGCTTTACAGTGTGAATTTGAGATGCAGTTTGGATAGAAAAAAAAGCAGTCTGTGAGCCCCTTCCCCCTTATTACCGATATGATGTAGTTAGATCAGGCATGGGCCTGCCCTCCAGCTGTTAAGGAACTACAAATCCCACAATGCATTTGCCTTTATGAGTCATGACTGTGGCTGTCAGACTCCTGCAATGAATTGTGGGACTTATAGTTCCTCAACTGCTGGAGAGCCAAGTTTGGCCATGTCTGAGTTAGAGAGATGCTAGGAGGAGAACGCAGCTAGTTATTCAATATGAGCTGATACTGCCCACCTCCTCTTTGCTGCTGTTGAAACATTAACTCTTTTTTTTGGCCAGCACTGCAGGAACACCAGAGTAGTACACCCTGATTAGTTCCCCTACTCGTTGCCTAGGGTGATATTCACATGTGTGGGCTAGCATGCGTGCTGTGCTCATCAATTTCTGAAGACTAATAATAACATCTTTCTTCTACAACTGGTGGAAGAAAGGACCTCATTGTACTCTAGCATGGGCAAAAGTAGTTTACAAATGCACTGGTAGGATCTGTGAAGGTTAGGCTCTTGCAAACTGAGGAGGGAAGAATTGATGGGCTGGGTCAATGTGGCAAGCTGTGTGCTCGGGAAGGAACTCGTACTGGCAATAAGGAGCTACTGGATGCTGCCAAGCTGGAACTTTGAAAATATTTATAGCAAAAATTACAGACAAGCAATGCATATTTATATGCATAAATGGAGCATGAATTAGAGCTTCAAGAAGAGTGTTCAGAGGTCTTAAAGGAATACTATAGTTACCCAAGTGTTCTAAAATGACAATGTACAAATAATATCTAAGTAGCTGTGTAAACATTTTCCTACTTTTCATGTTAAATATCAGAGGCAAAAGCTGTAATTTATTGAGGGTAGGATTTAGCTATATTGGGACAAATCAATAACAGAAGGGGTGTCTGCTTCAATGCACAGCCAGAGTTGCATATCAGACTACAGAAAGCAAATATCAAACATATCAAACTCTGAAAGCAAAAACAATATGAAAAAGCTGTGACAATTAGTTACATTTCCTCTGCTCTCTTTAGACACTTCAGTCAGAAACAGAGCTCCCAACAGCTGCAACTCCTGTGTCCTGTCTCTCTCTGTAACACACAGAGCTACACATAGAGTTAACTATTTAAGTGTGAGGGGAATTTCCCCTCTCCTCATGGCTCAGTCAGCCCTCAGTTTTGGCGTCAGTAAACCTGGAATGTATTTTGCTAACAGTAAACAAAGAAGTTGCTACTAAAATGTATACACCAGTACTTAGCAGCACTTCTCAAACAATTCCTGTGTCAATTGAAAAAAATTGTGAATCGATAGTATTCCTTTAACATTATAGGTATAAGCATATAAAAATAAATGCTTTACAGTCAGGACAACTAACTTTTGAATATATAGGCATCCCCCTTCAAATAACTTCAATGGAATTACTCCAGACATGTAATTAGCAGTAAGGGCCTCAGCACACTAGAAGGCTTCTGTGCTTTCAGCTAAACTTCAATGATACCCAGTTTTAAAAAATGCACAGAAGCGCGCAAGTGAGCTCAGGCCCTAATAGGTGAACCATGTAATGTATGTGAACTTGTTCCTCAAAATGACCAATAATGTTTCAGGTACATGAAAAACTCTCACATTCTATAACTCTTGCTATGTATGCAAGGTTCTCTGCAGGCTATTGAAAGTGTACCACAACTGGCACGTGATATGAGGATATAAAAATAGATACATGTACTACTAGTCCTACTAAGAAATTTTCTGAAGTTCCTTTTTATTTTCCTTATTTTCCTGCACTTCAAATGTTAAAAAACGAATGCTGTTATCTTGTGTTATGCAAATAAGACTATTTAACAGCTCATCAAATACAACTTGGTATCCTGAAAACTAAATAGAAGGCAAGATTTTTCTATTTGGCAGGGAAAACATTGCTAATAACATTTATAAGTTGAGAAGTTAAAAGGGTCATTACTTCTGTTTTTGCAACTGAATAAAGCAGATTGCACATTAAAAAATGAGGCATTAAAGAGAACCCGAGGTGGGAATTACTTTTACTATTGGGGCACAGAGGCTGGTTGTGCGCACTAAGACCAGCCTCTGTTGCCCCATCGTGTGTCTCCATGTCCCCCCTGCTCGCCGCTATACCCCCTGCATTGCTGGCGACACGCAGCGTGTCGCCAGCTCAATGTTTACCTTGCGCTGTCAGTCAGCGCTGCTCCCCTGCCTCCTCCGCATCGGCGCACCCGCCCGTGTCCCTTCCCTCCCGCTGATAGGAGGGAAGTGACGCGGCGGGTGGCGCCGATGCGGAGGAGGCGGGGGAGCGGCGCTGACTGACAGCGCAAGGTAAACATTGAGCTGGCGACACGCTGCGTGTCGCCAGCAATGCGGGGGGTATAGCGGCGAGCAGGGGGGACATGGAGACACACGATGGGGCAACAGAGGCTGGTCTTAGTGCGCACAACCAGCCTCTGTGCCCCAATAGTAAAAGTAATTCCCACCTCGGGTTCTCTTTAATCCAATTTTAAATGCAAAACTGCAGAACTCTGCAGGAGTAACCTTCCATACTGTGAAAATACAATGTTCACTTCTGCATAAAATAAGGAACACTATATTTAATTATAACGAGGTAGCCCCCTGAATGCCCGACCCTGCTTCTAAAAATATGAATTGGTGGGACCCGAGACCCTAGTGCTAATCCTAACAAACTGAGTACTACTAAACATCATCATGTCAGTTCTAATGATGGCAAAGCACATTATACTATGGTGAAACTCATGGTGAATATCTTATAACAGCGACAATTTAAATACCTGTAGTTGGAAATAATGACATGTACAATTATGGTCCCTAAGCAACCCAGGTAAATTGCCCAGAGTTCTTTTTAAAGGGAACCTGAGGTGAGAGGGATAAGGAGGTAGGGCTGAGGAGACGGAGTCGAGGAGTAGGAGCAATTTTTGGGTACCTGGAGTCGGAGGTTTCATAAACCGAGGAGTTGGAATCAGATGATTTGTGTACCAACTCCACAGCCCTGGTAAGTATTAGACTAAGGAGTTGGAGTGGAGGAGTTGGAGCAATTTTGGATAGTCAGTGGTTTCATATACTTAGGACTTGGATAATTTTTGTATCAACTGCACTGCCCTGTATGGAGGCTGACAGGTTTGTTTCCTTTTAAATAATGCAAGTTGCTTTACTGCCCTGCTGACCCACTGCTTCTAATACTTTAAGCCATAGACCCTGAACAAGCATGCAGATCAGATGTCTGACAAATCTGACAAGATAAGCTGCATGCTTGTTTCAGGTGTTTGATTTAGACCCTACTGGGGCGGACTGACAACTCATGGGGCTCCCGGGCAATAGGAGATTATGGGGCCCCGTACCAGTGTGCCCACCTTTCATGTTATTTTTTTACAGACTAAGATATAATAATTTACTGACAACGGATATTTCACACTGATAAAAACTGAATAAATCAGACTAGCGGCACACAGATCAAAGCTCCCTCCTCCCCGCCCGCTGTCAGCTGCTGCGCAACGCTTAAAGGACTTACGAGGCGAATATTAGAAAAAAATGTTAGTTACATTATTGCAATATCAGACCTCAGGGCAGACGATCAGTGCCTCCCCTGTCAGTTTCAGGTGCTCTGTTATCTAAATCCAGGATTCATTACAGGCCCCGACCCTCTGCAGGGTCGCCTGAACTGATAAAATAAGAATTGCCGCTTTAAACAGCAATGTGTTACACTCGTGGCCGCCACATAGCGGCTCCCTCCCCAGCTGTGAGCCGCTGCTAGGAGGGAGCCGCTGCTATAGTAGGCAACCCTGCCAGTATCATCCATTCACACGCCGCGGCCTCCCTTCCCCCACCCGCCGAGCAGCCAGCACATCTACTCTACCCCCTTTTTCGGAGGAATTCTGGGCATGCTGACATGCGGTCACTGAAGAGCCGCTGGCTCATATTGAGCAGAGAGTCACTGAGGAGCCGCTGGTGAGCCGGCTCACGTACGAGCGGAGTGCGGATAACAAAGAACCGCTGGTGAATCAGAATCAGAATACAAATTCTGATTCTGATTCACCAGCGGTTCTTTTGTTATGCGCTCGTACGTGAGCCGGCTCACCAGCGGCTCCTCAGTGACTCTCTGCTCAATATGAGCCAGCAGCTCTTCAGTGACCGCATGTCAGCATGCCCAGAATTGCTCCGAAAAAGGGGGTAGAGTAGATGTGCTGGCTGCTCGGCGGGTGGGGGAAGGGAGGCTGCGGCGTGTGAATGGATGATACTGGCAGGGCTGCCTACTATTGCAGCGGCTCCCTCCTAGCAGCGGCTCACAGCTGGGGAGGGAGCCGCTATGTGGCGGCCACGAGTGTAACACATTGCTGTTTAAAGCGGCAATTCTTAACTCATCAGTTCAGGCGACCCTGCAGAGGGTCGGGGCCTGTAATGAATCCTGAATTTAGATAACAGAGCACCTGAAACTGACAGGGGAGGCACTGATCGTCTGCCCTGAGGTCTGATATTGCAATAAGGTAACTAACATTTTTTCTAATATTCGCCTCGTAAGTCCTTTAAATGTTCCGGAGGGGAGAGCCAGGAAGGGGGGCCCCAAGGTGAGGGAAGGGGGGGGGAGACGTCCCCCCCTTCCCCGCCACTGTGCCCATCGATCGCTTTCACTGGCTGCTTCCCTTCCTGTTTAGGGTGCTCTGGCCTGCCCCTCCCGACCACGGGCCCTCGGTCCATGCCCGAGTGGTCAGTCCGCCCCTGGACCCTAATGATCAGAAATATTAGCAGGACTGCCAGGAAAACTGGTATTGTGTAAAAGGAGATAAAAATGACAGCTTCCATAGGTCTCACACTACGGGTTTCTTTTATAGACACATAGACACACCTTATATATACACACTTTAAAGGAGTTCCTTCACGAATGATAAAAAAAATAAAAAGTGGTTTATGCATAAACTATTAAACATCCTTCTAAAATAGTGTAAAAAGTTTTTTAAAAAAATGACTGGTTTCCTCAAAGCAACATGTAATGTAATTAGTGACGGATGTCGGACTGGGAGGCTAATCCATTTGATAGGGGTGTTTTTTTTTTTTACTTGCATTTCACAAACATAACTGCTGCCTAGTTTTCAGTTGAGTAATCTATTGCCATCAGTTGCACTTACAGTGATAACGGCTGATCTCTGCATATTTTCTTCTTGTATTCACACACACAGAGAAAGGACACACACCCCTCCCTCCCCTCCCTGCAGGAATGGCTAAAGCACATGCCGATAACTATTCAGTGAGTACGTCAAATGTTTACATAGTTGCCCGGCAACCAGACGGCATCTGTGCAGAATAGTTTGTATCTTCTGCAAGCGAGTTATCTGCTATCAGCTGTAGTGTGTCCCCTTATTGAACTGCTCGCTTGCAGAAGATACGAACTATTCTGCACAGATGCCGTCTGGTTGCCGGGCAACTATGTAAACATTTGACGTACTTACTGAATAGTTATCGGCATGTGCTTTAGCCATTCCTGCAGGGAGGGGAGGGAGGGGGGTGGGTCCTTTCTTTGTGTGTGTGAATACAAGAAGAAAATATGCAGAGATCAGCCATTATCACTGTAACTGCAACTGATGGCAATAGATTACTCAACTGAAAACTAGGCAGCAGTTATGTTTGTGAAATGCAAGTAAAAAAAAAACCCTATCAAATGGATTAGCCTCCCAGTCTGTCATTTACATTACATGTTGCTTTGAGGAATCCATTCATTTTTTTGAAAAACGTTTTACACTATTTTAAAAGGATGTTAATAGTTTATGCATAAACGACTTTTTATTTTTTTCATAATTCGCGAAAGAACCCCTTTAAAAGAAAAAAAAATGTTTCAACTGCTTAGAAGGGATATTGATTGAGATGATAGTAATTCTGATTTAAAGCACATTTTATGCAGCTTACAAACAACCCAATTCATCAGAATTATTAGCATTTTAATGGCCATCGATACTATACATTAATACATGGAAAGTCTCCTTTTACAAATATATTTGCTTGGAAGTTGGAGGATGCAAACACATTGTATAGTATAGGATAAATGCAGCAAAATGTTCAGCAACACATAAATCAGCTATAAGGCAACAAATGTTGCACCATACTTCATATACTACATAAAATCACAGTTAAAGTGGACCTGAACTCTTGCACAAGGCAGAAGGAAAACAGAGAATTGCACCCTGTTTGTATTTAGAGAGTTTAGCCTGTCTCACCTGTGACTAAGCACAAGTTGTAATTTGATCCTTCGGCTATGTTAGCTGACTGCCACTGCAGAGAGTTAATTAGTAAACACAGGATGTTAACAATGTTTGCTTCCATGGAAGCAGGAAGTAGACAGACTGCAGATTTATTGCAGGATTTGTATAAGCTGTAAAGAAATGTTTTTCTTTAAAGGTTATTATGCAGTTGCTTATCTTATAGAAGAGAGAGGAATTTCTGAGTTCAGGTCTGCTTTAAGAGACTAACTTGCACAAGACATACTGTATATGTTGCAAATATAATTTACTCTGAGAAAGTGACACCTTGGTGCTGATTCACAAAGCTTTTCCGTTGAATTTTCCCACAGTTTATCTCTCCTTAAATGACTTAACTCATGATTTACTTCTCCTTATCTAACTTTACTCGTGATTTATCCCCCCTTAACTGGCTTTTCTGATGGTTTATCTATCCTTATTTAATGCAACCCACAGTTTCTCTCTCCTTATCTGTTTATCTCATGCATTAGCTCTCCTTACAGTTAAGGTTTTCACATTAAAGGCGCATACACACCATACTGCCGCAAACGACGGGTCAGTCAGACCCTCCCGCTGGGCGGACGTTTAGCCGACAGTAGCACGTGTGTACGCGCTGTCGGCAGACTGATAAGGATGTTTCTGAACGATCCGCTCAGCGGATTGTTCAGAAACAGCCTTATCAGTCTGCCGACAACGCATGCACACATGCTGCTGTAATGCCTAATACACATGATATGATTTCCTGGCAAATTTACTGCCAGATTGACTATTTTCAGCATGTTTGATTGATTTTCTGTTCACCTCTATGGAAAATTGATTGGAAATCGGACATACTAGAAATAGTCGATCTGGCAGTAAATCTGCGAGAAAATCTCATTGTATATTAGGCATAAGGAGAGCTAATGCATGAGGTAAAAAAATCAGTAAGCTTTGTGAATCAAACCCATTCTAGCCAGCACTTTAACCTATTCTTTACATCCGGTTCAAAATTTTACCTACACTTTTATGCCTGGTACACGATACAATATTTTATCAGATTGACAGTCGAATCGATTGGACTAGATAGGTCTAATCAGAAATCAGATCAGACCTGTCAGAAATAATTAACCTTCAATCTGACGGAAAATTGCATTGTGTGTACTAGGCATGAGTAAGGTCCCAGATATCATTGGACACTAAATACATTATTGTGAGATACGGTTTACACTTTAATGCTAGGTACACACGATGCGTTTTTCCAGTCGATTTTCCATCCGATCGATTTTAGATTTGATTTTCCGGTCGATTTCCTGCTCAACTCTTATCTTTTCTTATCCATTTCCATTCACTTCTATGAGAAATCAACCAGAAAAAAATATCTATCGAACCATCTATCTAACACAAAATTGTATGGTGTGTACCTAGCATTAAGCCCGTGTTTGCCAAACCTTTGAGTAACTAGATGGCCTCCTCCCTCACAGTATCCCATCAATCACACTGTAGCACCATTAAAAAAAAAATCCTTAATCTTTGATCTCAGTGGTTGCCATGTGACCGCAGCTGACCCTCAGAGAGTCAAAAGTCTGGGTCCTCTTGAATCACGCTGCCTTTTGGGAGAGGTGGAAAGGCCATGCTTCCTTTCACCATCCCAGCCAAATAACAGGAGAGGGCATGGCCAGTCTGCCACACAACCTCCCTCCTGCAAAGGTCAATAGCGGAGATTGGTGACAACTGGCAGGGTGAGGGCAGAGTTTGAGCAGGATGCCTTGGAGTCTACCAGTGAAAGTCACACTGTAATCAAGGAGCAGCAAGAAACCAGTGTTTTCACGACTGCTTTTTCTCCATTAACATTAAAATATTGACGGGGATCTATAATTATATTATGAATGGTGGGCTATTAGGGGTGGGGGGGTCTAGTTAATTAAAGTTTGGATAAGCCTGGTCTTTAAAGCTTACAACACAATATAAATAGGGAATTAAAACTCCTGTAATTAATTTATTTAAAAACACTAAATGCTGCATAGGGTTAATTAATATACCTTAGAGGATGAAAGCAAACGGCAATTGAACATGACTGTAGAGTATATAGTACACAAGATTTACCTTAGTGTCATGGCGAATTGTGGTCACAGTAGTGGTAATTTCTACTTTCCTTTTCAAGTCTTCCTCCTCGGCTTTTTCTTCCTCAACCTTTTTTTCTGGGGTTGCCGTGGCGATCAAGTTGGTTTGAGAGACACCCTTTGCTGTGATGTATGGGCCGGTGCCCACCTCTGCGGCAGACACAGAATCCTTCATATACATGTCATGGTTTTCATTCACTGATGCTAAAAGCAAACATGATATTTGGGTAAAAAAAAAATAACTGAGCATGGAATGGTCTCATAAAAGCAAAAGAAAAAAACTAAACAAAACTGAAAATGCAGTTTTAGAATACAAGTGACAAAGCAACAACGCAAATGCCAATTCACTGATATAATCATCACTATTATTTGATGAATGATCTACCCGGCAACTTGTCAAGTTAAATGAAAAATGAATTAAATGAAATATGAGACAAAGCTAAATTAAAAAATTAAAAAGCTTAAGCCCAAATTATTCAGCATATACTGTATTTGTCTTGTTATATTTGTTTTTCTACCTCCTATATTATGTTCCAGTTTACAAAATTATGTCTACGGTCGAGGAAACACATTTGGAGTACATACGTGATCCTGTTAATCTTAGTCTAGATTTGTTGAAAATCAACATACTGTTTGATGGCAAGTATAGTAGAGTTACTGAAAGTGGGTAGAAGACTTTTGGTACCTAATAGCAGAAAAAGGTTTTACGAATTCAGTACAGATTTATTCGATTACATTTTCCAAAGAAGGTTGTTTGGGCACCGAGCGCCGAAGCTAGGCGCCGCTATAGCACTAGTGCTATACCACACGCCCTGCGCAAGGTTAGTTTGAGGTTCTGGTGATCACCAGACCACAAATTACTTTTCCCTCTGCAAATACACACATATTTGTACGACTGAACTCTATATTATGTGCAGTAGTGCGCATATATTCTATTTATATATTAGTATATGTTGTCATTGACTATATCTACTGTATATTAAGAGATATGTAGTCCTAGCTTGTGTTTGGTGTCCCCCAGCTGCTCCTGTTCTACTGCCTGAGGAAGTGGGCTGTGTCCCACGAAGCGCGTCACAATTATTGGAGTACACTGTTAAAGAATATTTTTGAAATGTTTGTTTTGTTAAATCTTCTATGGGGAGGCGAGTACCTCTTCCCCCCGTTTTTAATTTGAACATTGTTTTATTCTTCTGTCGCCTCTGCGTTTCTGATACAAGTATCACTAGTCTACCTTTGGTGGAGGGGTTTACCCCCGTTTATCCTTCCTACAGAGAGCGACATTCTAATCTACCTCACGGGGACGGGTCAAGTTCACCTAATGCCTTGAAAGTGTTTGCTTGTCAGCAATCTAGACATTCACAGTGCTGCATTAGCATTGCGTTGTAAATGTTACGTTATGGTAATGCACTTGCGCACGTTACAATTGTCTGTATGGTTCACTGTATCTACTGTATGCAACGTTACACTGCTATAAGGTGCGGTACGACCTTTTTTGTTGTGTTTTGTTGTGTTACTGTTGAACAGGGAACACAACATCCCAATGTAAACCTAGTCCCAAGCCCTCACTGGAGACAGTCTTGCTTTCACTTTTCACTAAATATATTCAGAAATCAACTTATTTTAAAGAACTGACATTTTGCAGAAGTACAAAACAACATATTACAGTTTCCGAACTGTTAGATTTAGGTGCTAAATTTATTTTGCACCTCACTATTGCAGGATGATAACATATTACACCTCTGATATGGTACACCTGTTTTGTAGGAATATGTGTAGAAAATTAATGATTATGTTTTTTTACAAGCCAGTTCTGTTTTATTTTATACAGAAAGGACAGATTATAGCTTTCCTAGATTTCCATGATATTATAACAGGTCTGTGTTTTCAACTGTTAATTATCAGAAAATGACTTATTGTAAATGTAATGATACCTGACTTGTAAGTAACAAAGAAGAAAAAAGGCAACCAGCGTAAGAGCATTTGTATGGGCAGAGCATGGATACAGTCGCTAGGCAACAGCTTCCTATGCACAGGCAGAGAGAGATATACCAAAATCACAGCAGGATGACAAGAATAACTAGCATCAAGTTCATACAGGGAAGGTGCTGCCACTGGGCTATAAGCATTTCTCTCCTTTGTATGCAGCTATTTTCTCAACTGAAATTATACACATCGATGACAGCCACCTTTACAGCAACACAAGACCAATCTTGTTCTTAAAAATACAGAGAAGTTGAATTCTCTGTGTACTTTAAGCAAAGGCTTAAGCACAATACCACCTTTGTAGAAAGCTAAAGAATCACTAATATTAAAAACAAACCCTGAAATCTGTCAGATATAAAAGTGTCCAAGTTGATATACTCACACTATATTGCCATCTTCTTTTATCAAATGAAAACAAAAAATTTTATCAGATTTCTTGAATGAATGAATGAATGAAAAAAAATCATATTTATCAAATTGGTGTAAAATTGGATCTTTTAATTGTATGGTGTGGGGACACCTTAAAGAGACACTGAAGCGGAAAAAAATATATGATATAATGACTTGGTTGTGTACTATGAATAATTACTAGAAGATTAGCAGCAAAGAAAATATTCTCATATTTTTATTTTCAGGTATATAGTGTTTTTTCTAACATTGCATTATTCTCTAATATGTGCAGATTACACAACACTCAGCATTCAAAATGATTCTTTCAGAGCAGTCTGTGAACTAATGACCTCTCCTCTGGCAGAGAAAAAGACATTTGTTTACTTACAGTTGAGATAATTAAAGTCAGAAGACAGCCCTCTCCACGACTTTGAAAGTCGTAGAGCTTAATGGCTTTTTTGCATAGAGATAACAACTGGAGTTTCTTAAGTCTTCCTGTACTGGAAACAATTAGACTTATGTCTCTGATCCTAATGTTTTATTTCTTAGCTGTACTACACATACAAATCATAATATCATAATTTTTTTTTCGCTTCAGTGTCTCTTTAAGACTGCATTCTGTGCAGCATTACCACACTTTTTGCAGCACTTGCTACAGTCTTTACTTTGTGGTGCTGGAGTACAATTGCATTTGCAACCATAATCACACCCCCTGCCCACCCACATGACCACTGGAGGAGAGGCTGGCTTATAGTGGATACTATTTTTCCTTAACATATATTGTATATAGGTGTCTGGTTATTTAAAGATTTTGAGAAATTGGGATCTTAACCTTGGATATCAGATCTACCTTATGATATGAAAGCATAGATATCAAATCCCTGAAAAGCAGACAAGCAGGACAAGCTCTCCTTATTACTTTGTGAATAAGACACTCCAGAAGAAAGGAGGGAGCCATTTCACTTTAATGCTAAATCTGGAAGGTGTGTGGGCGTGTTTCTTCATTAAGATGATGTCATACAAGGTGAAGACGCGTCGTTGTAAACAACAAACAGCTGCTAAATGTCTGCTTGCGCTGTATAATTGCAGATGTGTTTTCTTCCATCTGAAATCACCGTTTAATGACTCCATTACTTTTCATAAGTCAATGCAAGTTTCTTACCCCCATCTAAGCTTCGGGACATTGTATAGCGTTTGCTTGAAGAGCGTTCAAAGTAAGGTGCAGGTCGATCAATAAGTGCGCTTGCTCTCCTAGTCTGAGCTTGTGTCCTTCCACTGTAGCGAAACTTGGAGCCCAAAGTAAGGAACTTTTTAGGAGGTGCTTCTGGTGACATCAACCTACACAAATGAATGGTATACAGAGTCTGTGTTATATATGACATCATAAAATATATTTAATACTACAAATATATTTTTCTAACAGATTTTAAACTGTGGAAGTGGTGGTGCGTTTGAGAGTTTCTGAAAATATGGCCACTTTTAAAACAGTTTACATGCTGGGGGGTTAGAACTTCAGTTTCTGATTGCAAGATAGCGGAAGGGATGCTGGAATACAGAGTTGCCCAACTTTGCTCCTACAGGGCAGGCATTTGGTATAGCTCAGATGAAAGTGAATGAGGTAAGGTGTGGTTCAATAAGTAAAATGTCTGTCCATCTCAAAATAATGGCATAGATACAGCCTTCAGGACTGCAGTTGTACAAGCCTGCTTTAGGATCTACCATACATGCAGCAGAGGCCCTGATTGACAATAGGTACATTAACTTAGAGATTTTGCTGTTAGGTTTTGTTTCCCATGAAATTGCTTGAAAATCACTAGGTATCTCTTATAAAAAACAATGTTCTCTTGAGCCTCAACAAGTCTCTCATTAGAGCAAAGAGGAGTAGCCAAGGGTTTTGAGGATTATTGCCCTGGTTCTGCATGATGCAACTCCACACTCTGCATTAGTGCAGAGACCTGAGGTTGACATAAGAGGGAGGAGTTACTGCAAACAATAACACAACATATTGAGGCTCAGGAGAATGCCATCTTTGTCAGGGATAAACAAAATGTTTGTTGAGTATTCAAGTTCTATTTAAGCGGGAATCAAAATTGGAATCTTTGTAAGAAAACTTTGAAAGTAGCTACTCAGGTGTGAGAACTGCCAATCGATTAGCTGGCAGTTAACTAAACAGCAGTTCATGAATCTAATTAGCACCCAGCAAAGTTTCGTTTCTGTCAGTGCAAATTCCAGTTAATGTCAACGCGAAATTTGCATGCTGCACTCTCTCTTTTGTTCAACAACAATCTTTAACAAAAAAAAATAACAAATGGTAAGTAGGACTGCTGGAATGCAGTCTTTTTGTTATGTCAAGTGTTTTATGTTGCAAGAGCCTCATTTTTTATAGTCTGTGATACATATACCTTAGAATATTTAAACACTATGTACTTAATATTGCCATAGCAAGACCACATACAATACAGCAAAGTCTCCAGTACCGGCACAGGTAAGGATTGCCTGATGCCGGATACGTGTGCTTACCGTTTGCTCGAGCAATCGGCCAAAAATAGCACAAACCTTCCCCACTGCAGCAGAAACTTCTCACCGATCCTCCGGGCACCGTCTTCTACACTTCCTGTAGCTCCCAGCCGCTTTCTGACATCCTCTGTGTATGGCTCCCGAAGTGTCACCTGACCCGCATCAGGTCAGGTGACACACCAAGAGCCATGCATGCACTCCAGAAAGCCGCTGGGAGCAGCAGGATGCATAGAAGATGGTGCCCGGAGGATCGGTAAGTAGTTTCTGCCCTGCAAACTGCCAAAGTTCTGCTACCGTTACCCCCTCAGGCATGCCATTTAGTTGAGATTTCTGGATGCCTGAGTTCTGGATAAAGGGACTTTACTGTATATAAAGGGATTCATGAAGTGGAGGGTAAGAGTACATTAATAACTGAGCAGCACCCATGCACTTTGTTACTGTGGCTGCGCATGTGTGAACATGAGAATGATTTCCACTTAGTGGGTTCACCGAAGTTATGGAGCTGCTCTGAATCACAGTAAAATAGTGATTCAGAGCAACTATAACAGTGCTGGATGCACAATTAATTTACAAATGCATAAATTAATGATTTACACGACACCACCCACTGTCTTGAAGTGTAACGTTTTTATCTTGTTTTTTGGACAACCAGTAGTGATAACCTGCAAATACTTCAATTTTTTGGAAGTCGACAATATACAGTATGTTAGAATAGGAATAGTAAATAAAGAATTCTGAGTTGATGCAGTATTCTGCAAATTTTGTGTGTAAATGTATGCAGCTTAAAGTGGACCAATCAAATCCCACCAAGGTGTAATCTGATTGGTCCATTTTCAAAAATGATAAATTTGCATAATCAACTCAGAATCAACTTCTATTTGCATATTTCTTTGACCATCCCCATTTTACAACTGACTGTAAACCACTTTTTATGTTCTGCAGATACAGCAGGCTAAAGTGAAATTCTTCAGATATGGTACCCAAAACCACAGAACAATTGGAAACAGATTAGGATGCACACCATATGGGTAACTGATATACAACAAATAATGCAACAGTAACTGGGTGCTGTGTAAATATTTTAAACCATGAGATAATATATATATACAAAACACGCACACCATGAGTAGAAAATCTACTCATAGTGTGCGATATAGAGATATATATATATATATATATATATATATATATATATATATATATATATATATATATATATATATATATGCATATATATATATATATATATATATATATATATATATATATCCCAAAACCACACATGACAGAAACAAGTGAAACATACCTAAAGAAAGTATGATGTTCGACACACACTTTCCATAAACGTTTTGCAGCCCGATGGTTTGGCAGTTTAAACCCAATGGTGCTTTCAAACTGTTCAAACTGGGAGGAAATTAAACAGAAAATTTCTTAGAATCTGAATAGATTTACATTTATTAACATGAAAAGCAGCTGTTTAATGATTGCTTGGTTTACCTACATCACACATCTGTGATCACTGCACCTTGGTCAAACATGCAGGATTAACAAGTTAAAGGAAACTTGAAGTGACAGAAACATGGAAGGTGTAACTGCCGAGTTCTTTGTTAAATTTGTTCCTTGCCTATCCTTTCCTCCTGTGCCTCAAATAAGTTCTGAGTCATTGAATCAGAACAAGTAATCAGATTGGACATACTGACTTCACTATGCTAGCACTCATGCTTGTCACAGTTTTGTAGTACTGGTTATATTTGGGAACGCTCCTATTTCTTATACAGTAAAGGGCAAAAAACAGCAATCCTTCACAGGGCAGTTCACTTCACCCCAATGGAGCACATGGTAGTTTAACAAGGATAAATTGTATCTCAAGATAATACGACAATATTTTGCAGTATAGAAAAAAAATAAATCTTTATTTGCACAAAATAAAAAAAAATGTTCCTTTTTGAAAGGGATAAAAAAAAAATCCGATCGGTCAGTGTCCATGAAGATCTTAATTGTAGTTAAAGCACATTAACCACTTTCTCCTCCTGAACGTAGAGCTACGTCCAGGAGGCCAGGTGCACTATTTACATCCCACCCTTCCAAAAATACCCAAATAAAATGTTTAATAATAAAAAAAAACCATTACAATAAAAAAAATGCGTGTATTCTTTTAAAACTATAATGGCCGAAAACTGAGAAATAATGAATTTGTTCTGTTTTTTTCTTATTCTTACTGTTAAAAACACATTTACAGTAAGGTAGCTCTTAGCAAAATGTACCACCCAAAGAAAGCCTAATTGGTTGCGGAAAAAACAAGATGTAGATCAGTTCATTGTGATAAGTAGTGATAAAGTTATAGGCTAATGAATGGGAGGTGAACATTGCTCGGATGCATAAAGTGAAAATGACTGAGGGCTGAAGTGGTTAATAACCACATTTTCATCAGGTTAATCACACATTTTAGCTTTGAGTAGATGAACTTTTCTAGGCAATGACAATAGTTCGTTTCGGGCGTATTCCCTTTGTCAGGCCTTAGTATTAAGACATTTATCTCTCCTTAGGCCAGAAACCAAAAAACATATATCCTCAAAAAAAGTCTCAATTTGCAATTGGAAAAAAATAACGGAATCCAGTATCATCTAACAAGCACAACAAGAATAAATTATGCATCAATGATAATCTTTCATCAAAAATAAAATGTCTGGCCACATCTTGACCTTATTGATGCAGTCACATGAACAAGGCTGATGTTCTCCAATTGATGAAGTGCTTCCTGCAGTACTTAATGACATAGAACCTTTCTAAAACTGTTGTGGCCTGTGCCACTTGGTGGACAGGGACACATGAAGCAAGTCACAGCTACGCAAATGTGTGGCTTAAACTTTTTTTTTTTTTTTTAAACATTAGCCACTATTGGTACTTTGGGAGAGGCAGGGGGATATGCGTGATGCATTTAAAAAAAATCCTGGAAGTTGACTTTAAAGACATCTTAAAACCTGTACTATAAAAGTCAACTTTGTTTAGTTATATAACTAAGTTATAATGAGGCATATTCAGCAAACGGTAGGAAAAATAATGTGCACAGGTAGGGCAGGGCAATTTTGCCAGTACTCATACCAGTTATATTTTGCACATCACGTATTAATATGACCCCCAGTGCTAGGCTAACATGCGTTACGCTACATGAGTTGGTGTTAATATATAATACAAATTACTTGGATTTATGTAGTCATGTACTTACCTCACCTGGACGAATCTTAATATAAAAATTATTCCTTTTATATGAAATTTTCAGAACCTTTGGCCAGGCAAACCGATTTATCCGTAGTCGATCACGGTATATCAACAGACCACTAGCACACACACCAAGCATTATTTCAACTCCTTCAGAGTCCTGTAAAACAAAATCAGTTTCAGACTTTTATTTTTAAGTAAAAACAGAAAATTATCCACACACATGACTTTACAGAACATTATCCACACACATGACTTTACAGAACATTATCCACACACATGACTTTACAGAACATTATCCACACACGACTTTACAGAACATTATCCACACACGACTTTACAGAACATTATCCACACACATGACTTTACAGAACATTATCCACACACATGACTTTACAGAACATTATCCACACACATGACTTTACAGAACAGTATCCACACACATGACTTTATAGAACATTACCTACACTCCTGACTTTACAGAACATTACCTACACTCCTGACTTTACAGAACATTACCTACACTCCTGACTTTACAGAACATTACCTACACTCCTGACTTTACAGAACATTATCTACACTCCTGACTTTACAGAATATTGTCTACACACATGACTTTACAGAACATTATCTACACAGTGTAGATAATGTTACACACAACTTTACAGAACATTATCTACATACATGACTTTACAGAACATTATCTACACACCTGACTTTACAGAACAGTATCTATACACATGACTTTACAGAACATTATCTACACACATGACTTTTGTGAAGTGAACCAGTCATGTTCTCTATTGCTACAGTAAAAAGGGATAGGAGCAACTGATTGGTTGCTATCAGAATTTTATACAAGATGCACAGGGTGATCGACTTATTGCAAAGAAAAGCTCTAAACTTGCAAAGTGTACTATTTACCAACTATACGCCTACAGGTCTTTAAAGAGACACTGAAGTGAAAAAAATATGATATAGTGAATTGGTTGTGTACTATGAATGATTACTAGAAGATTAGCAGCAAAGAAAATATTCTCATATTTTTATTTTCAGGTATATAGTGTTTTTTCTAACATCGCATCATTCTATAATATGTGCAGATTACACAACACTCAGCATTCAAACTTATTCTTTCAGAGCAGTCTGTGAACTAATGACCTCTCCTCTGGCAGAGAAAAAGTAAATAGTTCAGGAACAGTTGAGATAAAAGTCAGAAGACCGCACTCTCCACGACTTTCAAAGTCGTAGAGTTTAATGTCTTTTTTTGTACAGAGATAACAACTGGAGTTTCTTAACTCTTCCTGTACTGGAAACAATTAGACTGATGTATCTGATCTTAATGTTTTATTTCTTAGCTGTACTACACATACAGATCATAATATCATAATTGTTTTTCGCTTCAGTGTCTCTTTAAGTCTTCAGCGTCACATTTATAGTTTTATTGCTATTTATATTCGAGTGATGTCCAATCTACTCCAGGGATCACTGGTCACTGCTGAATAACTGGTATTCATGACAAATTTGGAGAGTCACCGTCTCTTATAGAAAGACATGGCTATAATATTTTAATATTTTCCTGTTTTTAACAATATATATATATATATATATATATATATATATATATATATATATATATATATATATATATATATATATATATATATATATATATATATATACATATACATACACACACACACACACACACACACACACACTGTATGGAGAGGAAAACCTCTGGGTTCTTAAGTGCCTTTCTGCTCCTCCCTCAGTATACTGGTTCCAGCGCTGTCACCTCCATTCAAATTTTCTACCTCCAGGAGCCCTTGTAAGGCCTTGGGAGCATTTGTGTTCCAGATAGCTTCTGAAGACATAATTGTCAATTTTTCCCCTCCTACTCAAAATAAAATTTGAGTAACATAGTATTTATCTATTTTGCAATGTTTCTCTTTCCAGTAACAAATATCTGTCCTGGCAGTAATTGTCGTTTGGATCGGTAGTTTGAACGACTTGTCAGGCAAACAACATATCATTTAAACGTCACGTACATAAGTTTAACAAAGTGGAACTAATGAACTAATTTCCATTTCATCTGACGTGCATCATCACGTTGATCAAAATCCTGGTATCTTGCACCTCTACACGCATGCGCCGACGTATGAGTTGGTCAAACGACCGCTGGTTATTTGTACACATGTACGGAACCGACAGTCATTTGGACAGTTGGTCCACCTGATCCGCCAAGTGGATCGGTCAAAACAGCAGTTATCATTCGCGTGACTATGCGTACAAGTTGGACGACAAGTCGGTCTGAAAAGTTGGACGCGTGTACGCACCTTATCAAAGGCTTTTGCTCGTTTCAACTGTGTCATTTCAAGATAACATCACAGTAAAACAAATAAATAAATCTTCACACAGCCTCATTTATGGGCCAGATTTTCAACAGGATGAAGCAATAATGATTCTTATGTTGGGTACTTGAACTGGTTACCGTCAATTTCATTAAAGCAAATTTTGAAATAAAAATGATAAATCAAATGAAGATAAACCCAAATAAGCAGTTGTCATTAATTAAAAACACAAAGGAATGTTTACAAAGGATTTACACACAGCCATAAAGAGGCTCTTACAAATAAATGTGTCAAGAGGTACTTGTGATATTTCCTATAATAGGTAGTACTCAGTAAATATTATCCTTTATAAATGGTAAATGCTGTAATAATGCTGAGAAAAACTGCTTCACATAGGCCAACAAGGTAAGACTTCTATTACTATCATCTTACAAATATAGTCAACGCTAAATCCACTGTACAGTCAGACTGGAATATCAAAAGACCGCATCAGTAAATTGACCCCCCTTTCTTGTAAACTCCAAAAACACGGGTGCTCTTAGTGCTCATAAAAATTCTGCCCCTCATACACACCTATATGGCATCCTCAAATGCTTCCGGACAGCCATGGTCCTTAGAGCAGATTCTGCTACTATTGCTGCTGGCCCTCCCACAACCCTTTGAGCTGCATACCAGAAATATATTCTGAGAGGACGGTCAATATCAGTAACAGCCAACCTCCCTTAAAGTCAGAATAGAAGAGAAGGAGATGAGTGGTGTTCATGCCATACCAAAGAGGTTACCCCATGGTTCACATGACGAATCACTGCTGTAGTCATGGAGATGGGATGCTGGATGTGTGGCTGAATGGATATAGGCGGTGGAAGCTTATCCTAATTTTTGTTCCGCTCACAAGTCTGCATAGAGATAGAAGGAGAAAAAAGGAGGGGGGGGGGGAGAAGGGAGGTACAGGAGGGAGGGACAGGAAGAAACGAGGAAGGAAGTGAGGGACAGGAGGAAGGGAGAAAGGACACAGCAGCCATGAATATGGCTGTACATCGGCAGGCTGAATTAAAAAAATAAGCGGGCTGGGTAAGGCCTGCGAGCCATGACTGGCCTAGATTCTCATGTACCTGGGAGAACTAGGATTGATTTTAGAGGGTACTTGGATTAGCCATAGTCAATCTATTCCAGTGAGTTGGGAATTTAAAATTGATAAATCATGTTTTAACAGACCCAAATCAGTATTTTTAGGTCACGAACAGCTAAAAATAATGTTTTAAAAGCACAAATATAGAGTATTCCTAACAGGTTTATATATGTCAAGGGGTACTTGTAATGAGGATATTCATAGTAGGGGGTAGTCCGCAAACACCATCTTTCACAAAGGGATACAAGCGGTAATAATGTCGAAAGACACTGCACAGCAGCCATAAGCTGACTACTGTAGGCCTAGAAAAAAAAAATTGAAATTTACCTTATTCACAATACTTTGAAGCTCTGCTAAACCCAATGTTCAGGCAGTTTTAGATAATTAGGGAAGGGTTAAAACCACTGTCAGTATCTAACTGCTATATATGACCTAAGCAGAGGGCGTGTCTCACGCTTTATGTCTTTTTTGACATTTCTCCCTAGACAAGAAATGGTGAAAATTCACTCAACGGTCACAGACCACAAAAAAACCTAATAGAAGTTCAATCACATTTCTACTACTGTCCGGAGTTTACAGTTTTTTTTTCCATTGAGGAAAAGCAAGTGAGCAAAAGTTTCGCTGTGAACACAATCCGCAGTAAAAACTCCTTGCTTTAAGCCTTAACCATTCCTCTCTTTATCCAGACACAAGCACACTAGAAAATCTTTATTTAAGTTGCGATTTACTAGTTTTCTGTACATAGAAAAAAAAAATTTCAAAGCCAAAGAAACAGGAAATTTTAAGATAGTGAAGGTTTCTCCTAAATGCAGTTTGCTGAAGTGTTACAATAGGAAATGTCATCATGCTAGGCCAAGGGTGAAAACTCCTGAACAGACACTTATCTGTAAATATTTTCAAGTAATACTATCTTGCCATGTCAACGCATTCAGAGATTCCTGTCAGCTCTGCTTACTTTACTAAAGCCCATCTGCGTGAGTCAATGACAAAGTCAAGGTTTAAAAATTGAATATTGTTTGGAAGAAGGATGTGTTTATTCGCTTTTCATGGCTTGTTTGAAGAAACTGAAGACTGTTTGGAAGACAAATGTTTATTCGCTTTTTAGGGCCTGTTTTGGAGACTGTCATGAGCATTCTAGTATTTCTTTTTTATTCCCTGAGATGTGACCTCCTGGCACATTCTCTGTAAATTACACACACACACACACGCACGCACGCACGCACGCACGCACACACACACACACACACACTAAAGAGACTCTGAAGACACTATAAAAATCAGTTTTTACCTTTTATTTCTTTTAAGGACCATTGCCAGACATAAACCGCCGCATCCCCACGGCAAAACAAGAGGTTTATAACCCCCAAATCCCCTGTGCAAAATCCACGACTTTCCAGGTTGTGGATTTTGCTGCCCAGGGAGGCAGAGCTTAACGCTGAAGCTCTGCCTCCATTCGAGTCAATCCACCATGGATCTTCACCTCTCTCCGCCGTTCTCGGTGAAAGACGACAGGGGGGCGGGGAGAGGCGGTGATCAGTGTGGATTGATGTGACAAGAGGCAGAGCTACAGCGGAAAGCTCTGCCTCAATCAGGAAGCGCTCCCTTAACATTGCCCTGGGGATTTGGGGGTGATGGAACCCTTGTTTTGCCGCGGGGATGCAGTGGTTTATGTCTGGCAATGATCCTTAAAAGAAATAAAAGGTAAAAACTGATTTTTACAGTGGCTTTAGTCTCTCTTTAAAACAGCGCAAAAAGCAATTATCATATTTCAAGTGCAGTAAGCCACAGCAAACAAACTAAAGTTACATTTACTATAATGTCAAGTACGTCTAAGCATTCCATATTACCAACCATTTTAAGTAGAAAAAGAACTAAGGGCTTGTATTTGCGGATTTGTATTAATTTTTTTTGTGTGGGCGTGTCCGTGCTTTGAATATATTTGAATTTTGGATGTCATCTTATGGGGTAGATTAACCTGCACTTAAAGTACACCTGAAATGAGATTGATATGGAGGTTGCTATATTCAATTCCTTTTAAACAATACTAGTTGCCTGGCAGTTTTGCTGGTCTATTGGCTTACAGTAGTGTCTGAATCACACACCAGAAACAAGCATTTGGCGAATCCAGCCAGACTTCAGTCAGTGCACCTGATCTGCATGCTTGTTGAGGGTCTACGGCCAAAAGTATTAGAGGCAGAGGATCAATCTCTGCAAGAGGCACAATCACAAGTGAGGTAGAGTTGCACTTTGCTTCAAAAATCCACTTTAAAGATCAGGTCATATGCTGTAAATCTCATAGACTCCTTTGAATACTTGACTTCCCAAAGGTACCAATCCACAGACATGGTTCTGGATCATGTTGGGAAATGTCAGCACATGGCTAGAAGCCTCGTCTTTGCAGCTAGGAAGATAACTATATAACATTATTACAAAATAAACTATGAATGGGCTATGCTAAAGCTCTAAGCTTTATCAACAAAAAAGGTCACTCTTGGAGGCGTACGTTTCAGGACTTTTAATATCTAAAGTGGAAATTAACACGGTTTGGCCCGGACCATCGCACAATACACTTTTTCACAAAATCAGCTATAATTATCAAGAGCAGATAAAATATTGATCTTTGAAAGGACTACACACCGAACTCATCTAAGATAACCTCAGCCTCGATGGACGGACTGACTGATCACAGACTAGATCTGTGTCCTCTAATTTTGACATCCCCACTCCCTTTCGCATCAAACGCCTAGCACCACAATATTACACATGCAGTTTGACAACTCTATGAGGCCTCATTCACGCCTAAAAATTTTTGTGCGCAGGTTTTTTTAGTGCCTCCCAGCGCTCCACTGCGCGCTGCATTTTTGTTAACCTCCCTGGCGGTATTGATGGATATACAAAACATGCTGTGAATACACGTCAATACTCTCCTGCACTGTATACTAGACCCTTGATTGACACATTTAGGCAAGTTACAGGAAAAAAGTTATGAAAATTAATTAGATCACTTTTTGTACAGAAATCCTGGGGAAATTGACCTCCAGGGAGGTTAAAAGCACTTTTCAAAGTGTTTTTTTCATTCACTCCCTGACGCAAGTCAGGAAGTGAACTCTTTGACCCAGAAAAGAATAAATACTTTCAAAAGCTTTTTTTTTTTTTTCTTCATTTAACTGAAAAATCCAATCGGATTTCATGTTTTTTTAAATTTTTATCGATCTGGAATGCTGGAAATTTTTCTTCAATTTTTCTAAAGATTGCATGGTGTGTGTTATCCTGGAAACACACGTTACTTTTTTGTTGCGGAGAATCGTTCCAATAGATGCTATCGATGATAAAATTCCAACATGTCCGATTCTCCGCTCGATTCTGTTCTGCCCAATCTCTCATAGAAGTGAATAAAAAAAGAGCGTAAGATAAGAGAATAGAGCAGATAATCGAATGGCTAATAGATCGCGCGGAGAATCGAACGCGAAAAACGTAACGTGTATTCCCAGCATTAGATTGTCAATTTATTAACCCTCCTGGCGGTTTGTAAAAATCCGCCAGGGGGCAGCAAATACGTTTTTTTAAAAAAAAAATTTTTTTTTTTCATGTAGCGAGACGAGGTCTCGCTACATGATAGCCGCTGCTCGGCGGCATCCCCTCAGCCCCTCCGATCGCCGCCGGCGATCGGAGATCAAGAGATCCCGTTCAAAGAACAGGATCTCTTGGAGGGCTTCCCCCGTCGCCATGGCGACGGGGCGGGATGACGTCACCGACGTCGTGACGTCAAAGGGGACTCCGATCCACCCCACGGCGCTGCCTGGCACTGATTGGCCAGGCAGCGCACGGGGTCTGGGAGGGGGGGCAGCTGCGGCGACGCGTATAGCGGCGGATCGGCGGGTAGCGGCGGCGATCGGACACTGCACGCAGCTAGCAAAGTGCTAGCTGCGTGCAGCAAAAAAAAAATTATGCATATCGGCCCAGCGGGGCCTGAGCGGTGCCTCCCGGCGGCATAGCCCGTGCTCAGCACGGGCTTACCGCCAGGGAGGTTAATATACACACCCTAGCAATTTTCTCAGAGTTTCCAATCATTTTTATCACAAATTGAACATGCGTGTGTGGTACATTGGTCATATTTTTGAAATGTTACAATCAGTCATAAAAATGTATAGCAATTCATGAATTGAACAGATATTTAAAAAAGATTGTATAGTGTGTGGGCCACCTTTAATTATTTGCTTGGAAAAAAAAAAAAAAAAAAAAAAAAAGCAAATATATATTTTATTTAGCAAAAAAAAGGCATTCAGAAATCTTGTGTGCTCAAGTAACTTGGGGAGGCTACCACCGTTTCCAAAATACGCCTCCCCTTCCTGTTGCAAAGTATTAGTTAGGAATATCCCTCAGGAATTATTCTAAAGAGTGGGACTATTTTATCTTGTAGAGCACAAATGGATTAGCAAAGCATCATTGTTAGTTCCAGAACACAAATTCCTCCATTACTATAGCCAGAAATAAACAATAAAATGTTAATTAGGCATATCCCCAATGGAATCTATCTCACCCTTTGTATTAAAGCACAGGGACATTTCTTCCTGTGGTGTTCATAAAATGAGATAGGATGCACTGTTATTTCCAAAACACACATTTTCCTTCACTGTTCCATCTTACAGCTGGATATAAACAAAAGCTATGAACAGACAGTAGACTTTTGTTGCCTGAAACAATTGCTGTTATTGTTTGCCCAGGTGACCCCTGACATTGGTCCCTCAATGTTCGGCAGCCCACCTGTTTGGAAATCCGGTGACTGCTGTTATGCTTCCCCTCTACCCTGGAGAGCACACTGAAAAATTCTAAAAAATCATTCCCAATGACAAGCATCTTAAAGTAGATCTGAACTCTTGCACAGGACAGAAGGAAAACAGAGAAATGCTCCCTGTATGTATTTAGAGAGTTTAGCCTATTTAATACCCCCTCATTAGTGTCCAGTCACATGTTGTAATTTGATCTTTCCCGTGTCACATGATTGTCATGGCAGATACACTCATTCGAATGCACTGGATGTTAATATGTCTGCTTCCATGAAATCAGAAAGTAGAAACAGCGCAGATTTATTTTAGGATTTGTATCAGCTGTAATAAATTATTTTTTCTTAAAGGTTATTATGCTGTTGTGTATCTTTTAGAGCAGAGAGGACATTCTGAGTTCAGTTCCGCTTTAAAGGAGAACTATCAAAAAGTATTTAAATAGTATATGATTTGTGGTTGTATTGTGTAACAATTTACACATTTATATGAGTTTTATTTATTTTTTTGCCTTTAAAATTTGCCTTTTCAAAATCGAATTTCTTGCCAACTGGGCAAATATGGCCTCGGGGACCTTGGAAGGCTTCAGAAGCACTAGTGTCGTTGAGTGCTTTCAAAGACAGATGGGCTCCATACTGTGCACTCTCAAGCACACACTCGCGCATGCACACTATGGAGCCAGCTGTTTTTGTAAGCACTCGGGGACACAAGTGCTTCTGAACAATTTGGAGGTCTCCCAGAGGTAGCAAATTTGAACCGGGGAGAATGCTGGAACCAAGACACCAAGGGAGGAATGGAAAGGTTATAAATCAAAAACTTGAGCATAAACACACAACCAAAAGTCATGGCAATGGAAGCAAACCAAACTTATTTAATAAACCAGACATCCATGGCTAGCAATGTTCATGAAAAAGAGCACCACCAGGAAGAGATAGTCAGTGATCATAAACATAATACTTTATTTAGGGACATATCCCATCTAAGAACAAATAAAAACAATGGGGCGGCAGTAGGCACGCAAGTGTGGCAAATCACAAATAGATAAATAATAATACCAATTGACAGACTGGCAATAACATAACATGATGATAAGGTATAGAGTAATTTTCCCTAATAGACAAGCCCACCCAACACTATAGCAAGACTGTACCATACGGGTCGCAAGAGTCACTTACCCAGGAGACAGCCAAGCCACACACCGCGTACCAGCTGCCGCACCAGGTCACGCATATCGCACTATGTATGTAATCTCCAAAGAAGCACATAGTGTGATATGCGTGGCCTGGCGCTTATGCATGCTGGAACAGGGAACATCTGGTTAACAACATTTTTTATAATAGGAAAAAGCAGTACATTTACATAACTCATTACCTTAGCATGATGTAGATCTACTCCATACATTGATAGCTTTTTAGCATTCTCCAGGAAGTGCATTTCGGCTTCAGCAGGAGTCATTCCTCTGTAGATAGAGAAGAATTTCAGTCAGTAAATCCTTTATGCAAATATTGTTTCTGCTCAAGAAAAGAAACAAAGTAAAATGAGAATAATCGTTAATGCAGTCCTCCACAGCAGGACATTCAGGCAAGAAAACTATTGGAAACATGTCAAAATGTGCAAAAATGTTCCAGAGTATTTGTCCTGCCTAAATTACTGTGAAGGCAGATTTTCTTCTGAGAGACAGATTTTCGACTTACAAATATAAGCGGCTACCTGGGCTACTGGAAGAAGATGACAGCACCTAAAACATAAAATGTCAACCATTTCACTCTACAAAATTGAAAAATAAAACATCTCCAGTTTAAAATAAAGGTCACAAAAAATAAATGAATTTCTTCACATTTGTCACATGCCATATAAAACAAGCAAATAAATAACAGGTAAGATAAGACCTGATCTTTTTTTGTTCCCTTACTCTATTACAGGCAAGCAACACACTTGTTTTGCATTTATCTGCAAGCTGGCCTGGCAGAGGAGAAAGCATTGTAGCTAGTAGGGGAAGTTTGATGGTCACACCGCCGCTAACATTCCCTCCCATTGTTCCCTGCAGGAAGTAGGCGGGGTATGGGGATGTATGTGGACAATCTGTGCCCCAGGATGGTGTATGGAGGAGTCAGTTACTTGTTGGGAAATATAGGTCACATTATCTTCAAAGTTTAAAGCCAGGTGGTGAGTATGATAGGGTTGGAAGTGCATCTTTAGGTTTTGGTGGTAGGGTAATAATTCATAATATGCACATGACCGGTCTGTTATGTCTTTGTTGCAGGTATACAATTAAAAAGGGCGCTGGGAAATTTTGGCACAGGGTGAAGCCAAAAAAATGTCTCGCCCTGCAATTGCCAATTTCCCAGCGGCGTAGGTTACTATTCCCCCTCCAGGCCGCCATAGACTCAGGGGTAAAATGCAATGTGGCTGCCAGCTGTTGCACAGTTTTGTTGCATAATTTGGGCTTCATCTTTTGCCAGTGCCCAAATTACCCTCTGAGCGCCACTATTGACGTAATTCCCATTACAGCCTGTGGCAGCGCTGGAGGGGGAAATGCAACAATTGCAGCATAAGGTTCTGCACCTATTCCATTGATCTACTGTATATAGGCTGAGGCGCTCTGTTAGTGCAATGGACAATTTGTGCTTGTTAAATCCACCTGGATGGATTGTGCTAGTCATGTAGAAAGACAGCATTAGGCATTTGAGAAATATTTTAGTACTGCTCTTCATGTATTACAGTCAGAGAAATGCACTTTTTCCCAAGACACCTGCAGGCTGACTGAATGAGAAAAAAAAAAATCAGTAAGCAGGCTTAAAGAGGTACTTCAGCCTAGAAAAAACATACTTTCATTAAGTTACATCAGTTATGTTAATTTAAATATATAGGTACTGTAATCTCTTACCCACCCTGTTTTAAAAAAACAGGCAAATGTTTGATTTCATTAGGGCAGCCATCTTTTTGGTTGAAAGGAGGTGACGGAGCATGAGACACAGTTCCAAATGTCCTGTGTCCTGATCACCCCTCCCAGTTGCTAGGCAACGAGAACAACATAGGAAACCCCATCATGCTTTGCACAGCATCAGGGGAAAAAATGCCCTGGCAGTTTTCTTTGATGGGGCAGAGCTTAAATTAGGCTTAAAGGAATACTATCAATACCCAAGTGTTCTAATATGACAATGTACAAATAATGTCTAAGTAGCTGTGTAAACATTTTCCTACTTTTCATGTTAAATATCAGAGGCAAAATCTGTAATTTATTGAGGGTAGGATTTAGCTATTGGGACAAATCAATTGCAGAAGGGGTGTCTGCTTCAATGCACAGCCAGAGTTGCATATCAGACTACAGAAAGCAAATATCAAACATATCAAACTCTGAAAGCAAAAACAGTATGAAAAGCTGTGACAATTCGTTACATTTCCTCTGCTCTCTTCAGACACTTTAGTCATAAACACAGGACACAGGAGCTGCAGCTGTTGGGAGCTCTCTTCTCTGTCACACACAGAGTTACACATAGAGTTAACTGATCAAGTGTGAGGGGAATTTCCCCTCTCCTCATGGCTCAGTCTGCCATCAGTTTTGGCGGCAGTAAAGTTTGAAAGTATTTTGATAACAGTAAACACAAAAGTTGCTATTAAAATGTATACACCAGTACTTAGCAGCACTTCCCAAACAATTCCTGTGTCAATTGAAAAAAATATGTGAAATCGATAGTATTCCTTTAAAGTGAACCAGAGACGAAGCACCCTTGTGTATTTTACCATAGAAATCAGTGGGAACATTAGAGAAAACATTTACCATGCTCTCTGTTCCATCCTCACTGCTAAAAGTGTCTGTTATCTAGCTGAGATAAGAATCCCGGACTGAGCATTGATTCTGGCTTTGCTATAATGACTCAGCTATAATGATTCCTGAGCAAAGCCAGCAGGGGGCAGGCTTGGACTTGAAGACAGCAAAGAACACAGTCTCAGCTATAATTATTCTGTAGCAAAGCCAGACCGACTGCTTAGTCGGGATTCTTATCTTAGAGGTGATAACAGGCAAATTAAACAGAGAACAATGTAACAAAGAGCAGATTAGGTGTTTACTGTCATGTTCCCACTGATTTATAAGGTAAAATACATGAGGTTGCTTCATCTCTGGTTCTCTTTAAGTAAGAAAAACAAATTTCTGATACTGTGAAACTGTTAAAGAAATACCAAGCCTTTTCAGTGCTGCTGAGTAGATATTTAGTTTGGAGGTTCACTTTAAAGAGAACCCAAGGTGGAGTTCTAAGAACGATATCCGCACACAGAGGCTGGGTCTGCCTATACAGCCCAGCCTCTGTTGCTATGTAGTGTCCCCCCATGCCCCCCTGCACTCAGCTATGCCCCCATAAATCACAGCCGCGCTGTCGACACGCAGCGGGCTGTGTTTACCTATGTAGTGTCACTCTCGACGCTCCCCTGCCTTCTGCATAGCTCTGGTCCCCGCCCGCATCCCTTCCCTCCAATCAGCGGGGAGGGAAGGGATGCGGGCGGGGACCAGAGCTATGCAGAAGGCAGGGGAGCGTCGAGAGTGACACTACATAGGTAAGGAGGAGGCGGGGGGAGCGGCAAGTGACACTACATAGGTAAACACAGCCCGCTGCGACACGCTGCGTGTCGACAGCGCAGCTGTGATTTATGGGGGCACAGCAGAGCACAGGGGGGGCCTCTGGGGACACTGCATAGCAACAGAGGCTGGGCTGTATAGGCAGACCCAGCCTCTGTCTGCGGATATCATTCTCAGATCCCCACCTCGGGTTCTCTTTAAAGTGTACCAAAGCTCAAAAATAAAAAGACTTTAGACATACCTGAGGCTTCCTCCAGCCCCATCCGTTTGGATCACTCCCACGCCGCCATCCTCCGATGCAGCTTCGGTACCGGGTCCCCACACTTCCGTCAGTTGGCTCCAGTCTAAGGTAAGAGAATTGTGCTGTTTGTGTACCTCACCAGCAGCCGCTGGAGAGATACATAGGGCGCATACTTCTCCTGCTTAGACTGGCCACAATGACGGAAGTGCGGGGACCCAGTTCCTGAAGCTGAGGGCAGCGGAGGACAGCGGCTTGGGAGCAATCCAGGCGGATGGGGATGGAGGAAGCCCTAGGTATGTATAAAATATTTTTATTTTTTCAGCTCTGAGTCCCTTTAATAAGGGAAAGCTGGCCTGGATTTATTAAAAAAACAAAAAAACAAAAACAAAGCCTCCTATTAGGTGGCAGTGACTTGCAGAACTTACCTGGTTCTTATCAGTCCACAGCAAGAGTTTCTGTACATTAGCAATGTAGAAATCACAGCCACATGCACTAACAGCATATTTATTTGCAAATGCATTCATGCTGTACTTGATCTTTCAAAGAAAACCCGAAAAAGTTAGATATACACCTAAGGAGAGGGACCTTATAGAGCCTTCCTGGTCTTCTCTCTGTGCCCTCAGTCCAGGGCTGTGCAAGCTGTTAAAGTAATTCAACCAACTGGTGGACTACGCCTTTGAGTGTCCTCAGAAGGCTTCACAAGTACTCGAGTCCCCCGACACTGCAGAAGATGGGCAGCTCTGTACTGTGTATGCACGAGCGTGTGTTCACGCATGCACAGCATGGAGCTGCCCGTCTTTGGATGCACGTTGGGACAGAATTTCAATGGGGACAGCGGTGGACCAAGGGCACGGAATGAGGATTGGGAAAGCGCTATAAGACCTAGAGCTTTTCCTCTCCATAGGCGAGTATCTAACTTTTTTTTTTTTTTTTAAGTTGTTTAACATTTGCTTTAAAAAACGGGTTTCAACATGGGTTAGGCTAGGGGTAGGGAACCTAGGACTCGGGACTCTTGATGGCTACATTTGGCGCACAGACAAATCAGTAGGGGTTGATTCACTAAGCTACACTGCTCAAGCAGCGCAGCTCAGTGTGGCAGCGCAAGTAACATTTTTAAAGAAGGCACGCTACTGCTGTAACATGTGCTACTAACTTACTTGCGCTTCCCCCAAAACGTACAGGTGCTCCAATTGTCCCACTCTGAACCCTGTAAGGTCCAGTGACTTTGTAGAATGAGATCCTTGCACTTTGATTGGCCCAATAGGTTCCCTTTAACTTGACAGGGTGCTTGCAACTTTCCTGCGCATGCGCACTGTCCCAGTTTGAAACATATTGTATGGCTCTCACAGAAATACATTTTAAAATATGTGGCATTTATGGCTCTCTCAGCCAAAAAGGTTCCTGACCCCTGGGTTAGGCAGACATTTGCCTAAGGCAGGTATGCTAAGGTATGACACCCCCTCCCCAACCAATTAGATGTTTTTTTTCTTGCTCAGGCCTAACCCACCTGGCTTTTTGTGCAGGCTCAGGCCCCACCCTCACTAACTGAATACTTCATTGCTTGTGCAGGACCCATCCAACCTTTCCTGCCTGTGCCCACCCAAGACAGATATGCTGAGGTACACAACCCAACCATCACACCTTTATTGTTTGCTCAAGCCCTACCCATCTGACATTTATTGCTAAGCCTCACCCACGACTCTAACTGTTAACTTCATTGTTTGCTCAGGACCCACCCTTTCCTGTGTGGGGTCCTCAAGGCAGATATGCTGAGGTATGTCCCCAACCATGACACCTTTATTACTTGCTCAGGTCCCATTCACCTACCCATCAGATCTTAATTGTTTGCTCAGGACCCCAAGTTTATTTTTTACAGCTTGTTCAGCCCACAGCGCACACGTATTTCAAATAACCTGACCCTGACTGAAGTCAAGTGAGACCCCTCCCACCACTTTAGTGTCCCATACGTAATATTACATGTCCACACATTCACCAGGCCTTCTGACAGTGCCACTTATATTACAGAGTGGATGGTGCCAAACACCACCTGTCAATTCCAGCCTCTCAATGTCGTCACCATACCAATAGCAGGGAATTAGACTGGAAGGGAAGGGGGTGGTGTCAGTGCACATTTCCATTGTGCAACTGTTCCCAGCCACAGCAGCACTGATTCAATGGCAAACCTCACCGCTGCACCCAAGGCCAGAACCTCTGAAGCCTCTGCCTGGCCCTCCTTGTACCTAACTGCTTCCTAATATGACCCAGTCATAGGTGAAAAGACCTGCCACCTTATGGTGTTTTTTTGTGGTCTTTGAAGATAAGCAAGAATCTACCACCATAAGATGCCTGAATAAAATCCGAAAATAATGTATTTATTAGCAGGAATTTAATTCTAACCATTACCTACTAATACATGTAAATTATCCATATATATGCACATGTATACATCATTATCGCTGGTGGATCTGCGCTGTGTGTCATTCCTGGAAGCACTGAAAGTAAAACCCAAATCTACAGCCAGTTAACAGATTTTTGTAATTCAATAAGCCTCTTCATTACAAACGCTCCGCTCTCCAAAGGGAATTTCTCTGGCAAACAAAAGCAGCTCTATTTTTAGCTGATTATAGATCTGGAGTTGTTTGTCTTCTAATCAAAAAATCAATTAGGTTGCTTATTTTTTTCGCCAGTTTTGTGAAAAATAAAGAAACCATAGTAAACGAAGGCTGCACAACTTGCACAGTGTGAGCCAGAACATGCCTTTTTTTTGTTCAATACTTCTCTGCTTTCCTCTATCTTCTCTTTTAACTCAAGCAGGTATAGAACATTGCTAATAAAGCAGCTCCAGTTAGACTAGGAGAGTAGTCAGTACACCTCGACTTCTTGCTTAACACATTGCCTCATAAGTATTCTCACCTTATCTTTGTATTACCCTCTTAGTTCATAGGCAGGCATATTCAGCATAAGTAATCAGTAGTTAAGTTTAGTTTGATTTAAACATTTGTTACCTTGTTTTGGAGGCTTTGTACGTGCCAGATCATAAAAGTATAGTATTATTTTAAGGTGATAAACTTATGGTAAAACTTTATCAATCAAGGACATAAAATGTTATATACAACACTGATACAAAAATATGCATATAGGGCTGGTGCACACCAAAAACCGCAAGCAGATCCGCAAAACGCTAGCAGATTTTTAAAGGCTTTTTTTTATTTTTATGAGGCGTTTTGCTAGCGTTTTGCGGATTGCTGCTGCGGTTTTCAGTATAGTAGATTTCATATATTGTTACAGTAAAGCTGTTACTGAACAGCTTCTGTAACAAAACCGCCTGGCAAACCGCTCTGAAGTGCCGTTTTTCAGAGCGGTTTGCGTTTTTCCTATACTTAACATTGAGGCAGAAACGCATCCACAATCCAAAAAATGCCTCACCCAGGCATTTTTCGTTTCTGCAAAACGCCTCCCGCTCTGGTGTGCACCACCCCATTGAGATACATTGACCAAGCAGATCCGCAAGCAGATCTGAAAACGCCCAAAAAGCCGCTCGGTGTGCACCAGCCCTTAGGGCTGGTTCTCACTAGAGTGGATGCAAAACAAACATTAAGTGCATCAGCTGGGTGGATGCGTTCCGTCTGTTTTGCATCCGCTAGCAATTTCCCCCCTCCGCTCCGCATCCGCCTGTCCGCTTTGATCACATGCCCTGCGTAGATTACATCCGCATCGCTGTTCACCTGTTCCATCGTTGCTCGGTCCCTCTGTATTCAGTCTGGAGGCCAGCCAGAGGCTGCATTAGGCCAATTCTCCCTAGCAACAGGGAGGATGTTCATTGGTCCACCAGGAACCAATGTGAATTCTCCCGGTACTGATGATTTTCATTGGTCATTTGCAGCCCAATGGAGATCCTCATGCTTATGCCGGCCACCGAGCTGTGTACAAGGGACTGTATTACGGCATGGCGGTGATCGAAACGGGTGAAGCGGATGTGGCAACTAACCTAGTGAGAACAGACTGTGTCCGTTTTCATAGGCTTTCATTGCATACATTTTCCCATCCGAGCCGGGAAAATGTGCCAAGTTCGGACTCTGCGTTCTGCTTAGCGTTCCAGTGACATGACAATTATTATTATTTAGTATTTATATAGCGCCGACATCTTCCACAGCGCTGTACAGAGTATATTGTCTTGTCACTTAACTGTCCCTTAGAGGGGCTCACAATCTAATCCCTACCATAGTCATTTGTCCATGTATGTATTGTGTAGTGTATGTATTGTAGTCTAGGGCCAATTTAGGGGGAAGCCAATGAACTTGGCTGTATGCTTTTGGGATATAGGAGGGAACTGGAGTGTCTGTAGGAAACCCACACAGACATGGGGAAAACATAAAAACTTGCAGAGTTTGACCTGGCTGGGCTTTGAACTGGGGACCCAGCGCTGCAAGGCGAAAGTGCTAAACGCTATGCCACCGAGCTGCCTAAACCAAATCATCTTTAACTGTGACATTTGCCTGGGAGAAGTGGTGCATTTTCTGACATATATGCAAGGGTTCCAGTATTTTGGGCCATGACTATATATTACAATTAAATTGCTAAGGAGCAGAGGTTTACTATAAATTTTATGGTTATCTTAGCTTATTAGTTTCCTATGCCAGTTACCCAAGTTGAAGAAACAATCCAATCCACATCAATTAAAATTCTGCCCTGTGCTCAATTATGCCCTTTAAATCTGTGTAAAATGTACTGCATATTGTACGCAAACACCGCACTCCTCCCCACCCAATGTAGCAATACCAGCATAAGACACCCTTGGAAGTGAATACTTTGAATATTCATAAACTTGACTTCAATTCTTTGAGGTTAAAAGGTTTTGAATTAGGCACAGATTTTCTTTGCAAATTGCACATTCAGAAGCATCTACATTATGGGATAATTTTTGTTCAACCAGTCACATCATGTAAATAGTGAGTTGAAAAAATCTGCATCTCTGACTCAAATGAGCTCTCTTACATTTTATACTTCCTCGTTCTTCTTTGGCCAAGACAGATGGTTAACGCCAAAGGGCACTTTCCACACTGCATTATCCATAGTCGCACACAATTCATCATAAACTTAGCCTGCACCACATGTACATATGGAGTGTTCTATTTTTATGTTTACTGTATCATAGACACATTTAGATTCAGTAGGCCTGGATTGCAGTAAGTCTTCAGAATTGGAAGAACGAACACATAAAATGCCTGCCATGCAATAACTGATCTAATCTGGGATGTGTAGTTTAGAAAATATCCTTATAGGAGCCTCTGGTTCCTTTTACAATGCCAACTCTTTAATTGTGCACCTGTAGTGAAAAGCTGCCTATGGGAAAAAAAAGTGTACAAATAGTATCAATCCTACTTAGAACATGTCTATATTCCATTTTTCATTGCATGGGTTAATAACCTAGTGCTATAAAAATGACTCTCTCCATAGTCAGATTAAAAAGGACCTAAACTCTTCCACAGGAAAGAAGGAAAACACAGAGAAACCCACCCTGTTTGCATTTAGAGATAACAGCCTATCTAATTTTCCCTCATCTTGCTTATAATGAGCCACAGTAATTTGAGCGGTCAACTCTGTCTGAACTGTGCAGAGGTTTGTGCCATACAGACAGGCTATATGTAAACACAAAAAAAGCAGAGAGAATAAGGCCTCGATTCATGAAGACATCAATTTCGTTAATTCGGTAATCATTCGTTAGTGATGCATTAAAACAGAAGAAAGTGCAATTCATGAAAATGAAAGTGGACGTGGTTTAGCGTTACATTTATGATTAGTTATCTCCTTCACTGCTCTGTCGTTATTCCTGTCAGATCATTGCTGACAGAGAAGATGGAGCCATTTGAAGTGGTTATGTATCAGCTGAGAGTGATTCAAAGGCGCAGAAGGGCAAGAAAAAAGTCTCGAACCATATCAATTTGCAAGAGAATAGATGTATTTGCTATACCAGGACATCTGCATTTCTCTTGAATTATCTTGTAGGAGAACACAGGCAGTGCCAAGGTTAACTAATTTGCTAGCTGCTCTACATTTTTTCAGAAAAGGCTTCTATCAAGCCGCAGCTGGCGAAATTGTGGGATTGTCCCAAGCCACTTCCAGAATCCTGGTCTAGGCGTTAAGCCCTATTCAGAAGGTTGCTACGTAGTGTTCAAAGGACTGCCTTTTACCCACAATTCCATGGAAATCTTATGGCCTTGTGTTAAATTACCACTGTAAAATGGAAATATCGACACATTACCGAATGGTTACCGAATTGTTATCGATATTTTATCAAATTTAGACCGAATGCAGAAAAACCTTGAGGAATACAACTAGAAATCGATAAACTTCGAATTCGGTAATTTAACAAACTGGAAAAAGTTATCTCAAAGACAATGATGAATCGAGGCCTAAGTGCCTCTGTGGTGCAATACCTTGAATTTAGTTTGCAAATTGCAAAAGAAAAGCATGTACAAGATAACAAAATTTGCAAGCATATCTCACATGCTCAATGTTCCACTCCTCGGACATCGACCGTGGCCAGCGGGGGACATCAACAAGGGTACGTGGAGTAGGTCTGAAATCCAGGAAAGCTCTGTGTGTCAGGTGAGCATGACGATGCGTTTCGACACACCAGTGTGTCTTTGTCAAGTCAGGATCCTGGACACACTGGTGTGTTGAAGGTGTTGTCATTATCACCCAGCACACTGAGCTTGCCTGGACTCCAGACCTACCACGTACGTACATAAGCGTTCAGTGGCTGTGACAAACACCACACAGCAAAGAGAAAAGAAGCTCAACAGGTCATCATTACTCTGTATGGGAGCTGAATGAATAGAAAGAGCAACATTCTGCTACCATAGAGCAGTCACCAACAGAACAAACCACTTGTATTTGGTTACAGTGGAGTGCTCAGAGGGCAAAATGATATATGCACTGAGGTTTATAAGTGCACATATTCCTTTAAAAAAATAAAATTGTCATCTCAACCACCACCGTTTAGTTTTTAATTTATTTCAACAACAAATTACATTTAATTTATTATTTTTATTGAAAAGAAAAACCCACTTCATACTCATCTCACCTATAATTTTTGTGCAGCTCAACTACTTTGTCTTCTAGTTCCTTTGTCTGGTTTGGTGCAAAGCGGAATTCACTGACATATTCGCTGCCATATTCATCAGGGTCATAGTCACCTAACTCCGACTGTACCGTGTAGGATCCCAGGAGAGCGAGTGTAACAAAGGAACAAGGGAGACGCCCGGATACAATGTCATCTCGCAGCTGCAGACAGAGATAATACCTGTGGAGAGAGGAAATGCGGATCAGGCAGATGAGAAGAATACGCACAATAAACTACTGTTTGCAAAACATCAATACACCGAGGAACCTGTTTATAAAGCTACGTTAAAAAGGCAAACTGTCATTTCCTATTTGTTATACAGAAAGTTGCCTGCATTCAATTTATAAAGACGTGAAGAGTCACATTGGTGCTAAATGACATTCCTTCGCAAGAATAGTTTTGTCACTTAAAACGTGAAGCACACTAGACTAGTCTATGGGGCTGCAAAGGAGCTTGCGATTGGCAGCACTGGCTAGCCACTGCCACACAGAGTCACCCTTGACCTTCAAACAGTGATGTTTTTTAGGAGAGGTGGGGTTTTCTACATTGGTCAAAGTGGTCACGTGACATTGCAAATGTTATGTTTTTCAATTAAGCCAATGGAGCATCTACGGCAGGAAGAAGAGTACTGCAGTAAGACTAAACACTGCAAGAAGATATTAGGCTAGAATAAATAGGCTAATGCTTTGTCTTACACTGGGCTGTGATAGGCAGCGAAGTAGGGGGAGCTCTATAACAACAATCTATTGCTGTAAGTGAGATTTTCAATCAATTTGATAATGAGAACTCATTTATTTTGATAAATATAAGGTCACACATCTTGGATAGGGATGGTCGCTGCTATTCCGGCTGGAATTTGGTGATTCCGGTTCCGAAGCGACGGAACGGAATTGCTATAGCCGTTTTTCGGAATTCCGCTGAACAAAACTGATTTCCGCAGAATTTTACGGAATTCAAATTTTTTACCCCCCTAACTGATTTCTGCCTAAAAAGAAGTCTTTCTACTCAGTAGACTCCTCTCCTTCCTCCTCACTCCTTCCTCCCTCACTCTCTCCTCCCGGCAGGAGGAGAGTCTCGTCTTCCAGGGAATTGTAGAATTTCAAAAGCCAGCTTACATACCTTGGCTGGGAATTGAACCCAGGTCTTGGCTGGGAATTGAACCCAGGTCTGAGTGTGTGGTAGGTAGCTCACTTCACCACTATACCACCACCACTACATGCTGAAGCCAGCCTAGCATGTACCACTGATATATCCAAGAGAAAAAAGAGATTGCTTATGGATTTGTAGGATTTTAAAAGGGTGGCTGGATAGTGTAACGGTTAAGGGCTCTGCCTCTGACACAGGAGACCTGGGTTCGAATCTCGGCTCTGCTTGTTCAGTAAGCCAGCACCTATTCAGTAGGAGGCCTTGGGCAAGACTCCCTAACACTGCTACTGCCTATAGAGCGCGTCCTAGTGGCTGCAGCTCTGGCGCTTTGAGTCCGCCAGGGGAAAAGCACGATATAAATGTTCTGTGTTTGTTTGTTTGTTTAAAAGCCAACTCATATATATTGGCCAGGCCCAGGATTTGAACCCAGGCCTACCGCGTGGTAGGCTGCTATCCTAACCATTATACCACAAACACAACACACTACAATTCTGCATGCTGCATGCTGAAGCCAGCCTAGCATGTACCATTATGACATATCCAAGAGAAAAATGAGCTCTCACTCTCTCTAGGACTAGATGCCATTGAACTGAATTTTCAACTTAAAACCATCAACAGATACCGGCAGAATTTCACAGGGAATTTCGGAATTCCGCCAGATTGAAAAAGCAATTCCGTTCCGACCAAACGGAATGGAATGACCAATTTCCGCCTAAAATTGCGGAAAATACAATTCCGCGGAAAGCGGTGACCATCCCTACTAGAGAGAGAGATGAATCTACATGGCTATCTGCGGTACTATTCGGACAAATGTTGAACACAAAAGGCAAGGCCATGTCTGGGTGGGCTTGAACCACCAACCTTGCAGTTAACAGCCAAACGCACTAACCAATTGTGCCACAGAGACTGTGTACCACAAAGACTGTGCATATAGTTGCTGTTGAGATGATTTGGGAGGTTGAACTTAATAGACGCATGCCTTTTTTCAACCTAGATAACAATGTAACCTGCTGAAAGCGAAAAAAACTATTTTGGGTCACCCCAAATTCACACAATGGGCCCAATCCAACTCTTCTCTTAAGTTTTCTCCTATGAGATCATTTTTCATCTGTATTTAAAGCAAATCTGAAGTGAATTTAAAATATAAAAACAGAAACTTTTCCATGGAGAGGTAAGGCTCTGGGGTCCTATAGAGCAGTGTTCCACAACCCTGTCCTCAAGGCCCACCAACAGTGCATGTTTTGTGGAAATCCACAGAGGTAGGTAATGAGCTCTGCTGAGACACTAATTACCTCACCTGTGCATGTTTGTGGTTTTCTGCAAAACATGCACTGTTGGTGGGCCTTCAGGACAGGGTTGGGGAACTCTGCTATAGAGCCTTACTGTTCCTCTCACGGTCCCCTCGTTCAACGCTGTCACCACCATTCAAAGCTGCTGCCATGGGAGGCTTCAGAATGTCTTGGGAGCCCCAGTGCTCTCAAAGACAGGCGGCTCCATACTTTGCATGTGCGAAAACGCCCACTTACGCATGCGCAGTACAGAATGGCCTGTCTTCAGGAGCGCTTGGGCTCCCAAACCCTCACAGAGCAGTACTCCACCAACGGTCTATAGGACCCAGAGCCTTCCCTCTTTATAGGCAAGTATCTGTTTTTTTTACCAAGAGAAGGATAGCAGGACTCAGTGGGATGGATAAAAGCTGGTATACTTTATTGGAAAAATGCACACACTAAGACATGAACAACCACCGGATCGAACTGACGCGTGTCGGGCTCAAAGTCCACCCTTACTCATAGTTACCAAAAAAGTACCAACAAGTAGGTGAAAAGTACTCTCAAAAATTATTTTCTTGCTTGCTGGTTGGTTAAAATGCATTTTTAATAAGATGTGAAAATATCACCTAGGAGCAAACGTAGGTGAAAACGTGAATTGGATTGGGCCCAATTTGTTGTTGGTTCTGCTCCTACCATTTCAATCTTTTTTCCCCCCTTCCAACGTTATCAGCTGCACAACTGTAAACACTCTCTCAGCCCAGCTGGCTGACACGTGTATTTGAATGAGTCGAGAGATCCTCAGAGCAGCTACTTGCTTTATAGGCAGTAGTGTTAGCATTAAACACAATATTATGTCTTAAAAGAGGTTTCCTATTGGCTGACAGAACAGGTTAAACTGAGCAAAGGATAAAGAATTTCCATTGCAATGTGGAGTGGCATTTTTTCCACTTTTAAAATGCAACATGCTTAATAACCAGAGGATGGTCGATCCCTTACTTTGCTTATTTCACAATAATAAACAAATGGAGGAAAAAGAACTTTCCCTGATTTCTAAATGGGAACACTTGTGCCTACTAGCAGCTAAAAAAGCAGTCATGAAAAAATGGCTTGATCCAGTCCCGCCATTATTGAGTGAAGTAAAAATACTTCTTAACCATTTATTACATCTAGAACGTCTATCAATGGAACGAATGAAACCCAAAACAATACCAACATTTTTTAAAACATGGCAGCCTTTTATTGAAAAGACATATGATAGAGTTCAAATGTTACAACTGATGATGTTTTTCGAAAATACTGAGTGGTATTTAAAGAGCAAAATTGGGGGTTACCTGGGCCTATTGGAAATATGATGATTCAAATATATAAATGTTCTACTTGAGGGACTTATACAGGGGGGAGGGGAGTGGGGAGGGGATGAATGGAGAACCATAGTAGTTTGTAGTTTTGGTTTGTGTTTTGTTTCTAACTAAAAAGATGTTTTATTGCCAAAAACAGTGGACATTGGTTCGAGAGAAAGACAATTTGATATAAATATTAAAGAAACAAAAACGCCAGAGAATTTGGACTTTAAGCATTAACATTCTATGATCTAAATTTAAAGGCACTGGCAATACAATATTTTAAACATCTTAATTAGAGTTAATGCAAACCTGTTAAAAGTGATATAGAAAAGGTATTGATGAATAAATGTATGAAAATTTGGAAAAGCTAAAGAAATATTATATGGTATGCACAATACTAATAAAAATATTTGAAGAAAAAAAATACAACATGCTGTAGAGGAGAAGTGACCACACACATAAATTTAAAGTTTTTAGCAGATGCTAATGTACTGTAGATAAGTCTATAAGCAGCTACTGTTCCCTGAAGAACTCTTTTTCTATAATTAGTATAGCTATTCTGTGTGATCCTTGTCAAAATTATTTAATGCGCTATACACTGTGAAACACAGCTGTTTGTGCGATTGGTAAGATGCACTGTCTTTCCCAGGAGAGGAAGTTAGGATGTGTGCTCCTAATCCATTGATAGGTTTGATGCACTGATTGTGTTTGCATGTCTGCACTATGCATGTTACAGGGCCAGAGTTAGGACACCTATGTTTACCTGGGTACTTCTGCGCAGTATAGGTGACTAAGCATAAGAATGCATTCTTCTGTGAACTAAAACCCTGGCTTTTAATTTAGCTGTAGGGATAACAGTTGTGCCTGGATGAGTAAATCTGTGAATGCATTTGTTTGAACATTTGCATGTGAGTGTGCGAAGGGTTAATTGATTTTTTCTGTTTCTAGCCACACCCCCTTCAGCACCTCCCTTTCCCTAATAATTTATTTAATGTCCTAACTAGAGGCGATGTGCCTGGATATATGTATGTTTATTCTTATCATTGACCCCTGTGGCTAGGGTCCAATTCGGTGCACTCCCCCTTCCCCTGTATGTTTGTCAGCATGCAGACAGCTTATGCTGGTGTATGCGCATGGTGCACATGGACACATAATGTTAGCTCCCTTGTGCGATTGGTAAGATGCACTGTCTTTCCCAGGAGAGGAAGTTAGGATGTGTGCTCCTAATCCATTGATAGGTTTGATGCAATGATTGTGTTTGCATGTCTGCACTATGCATGTTACAGGGCCAGAGTTAGGACACCTATGTTTACCTGGGTACTTCTGCGCAGTATAGGTGACTAAGCATAAGAATGCATTCTTCTGTGAACTAAAACCCTGGCTTTTAATTTAGCTGTAGGGATAACAGTTGTGCCTGGATGAGTAAATCTGTGAATGCATTTGTTTGAACATTTGCATGTGAGTGTGCGAAGGGTTAATTGATTTTTTCTGTTTCTAGCCACACCCCCTTTAGCACCTCCCTTTCCCTAATAATTTATTTAATGTCCTAACTAGAGGCGATGTGCCTGGATATATGTATGTTTATTCTTATCATTGACCCCTGTGGCTAGGGTCCAATTCGGTGCACTCCCCCTTCCCCTGTATGTTTGTCAGCATGCAGACAGCTTATGCTGGTGTATGCGCATGGTGCACATGGACACATAATGTTAGCTCCCTTGTGCGATTGGTAAGATGCACTGTCTTTCCCAGGAGAGGAAGTTAGGATGTGTGCTCCTAATCCATTGATAGGTTTGATGCAATGATTGTGTTTGCATGTCTGCACTATGCATGTTACAGGGCCAGAGTTAGGACACCTATGTTTACCTGGGTACTTCTGCGCAGTATAGGTGACTAAGCATAAGAATGCATTCTTCTGTGAACTAAAACCCTGGCTTTTAATTTAGCTGTAGGGATAACAGTTGTGCCTGGATGAGTAAATCTGTGAATGCATTTGTTTGAACATTTGCATGTGAGTGTGCGAAGGGTTAATTGATTTTTTTTGTTTCTAACTAAAAAGATGTTTTATTGCCAAAAACAGTGGACATTGGTTCGAGAGAAAGACAATTTGATATAAATATTAAAGAAACAAAAACGCCAGAGAATTTGGACTTGAAGCATTAAAGAGACTCCGTAACAAAAATTGCATCCTGTTTTTTATCATCCTACATGTTCCAAAAGCTATTCTAATGTGTTCTGGCTAACTGCAGCACTTTCTACTATGACAGTCTCTGTAATAAATCAATGTATCTTTCCCCTGTCAGACTTGTCGGCCTGTGTCTGGAAGGCTGCCAAGTTCTTCAGTGTTGTGGTTCTGCTATGAACTCACCCTTTCTGGCCCCTCTATGCACACTGCCTGTGTGTTATTTAGATAAGAGAGAAGAGAGAAGCTGCTCTAATCAGCTGGATAAATCGTCCTCTGAGCTGGCTGGGCTTTCACATACTGAGGAATTACAAACAAGGGCAAAGCTGTTTGCAGGAAGAAAAGAGCAGCCTGAAACTTCAGTGCATGGGGGAAAGAAACACACAAATGATCTCTTGAGATTCAAAAGGAATGCTGTATACAGCCTGCTTATGTATGGATGTATTTTCTATGTGTGGACATACTGTACATCAACCTACTTCCTGTTTTGGTGGCCATTTTGTTTGTTTACAAACAAACTTTTTAAAACTGTTTTTAACCACTTTTAATGCGGCGAGGAGCGGCGAAATTGTGACAGAGGGTAATAGGAGATGTCCCCTAACGCACTGGTATGTTTACTTTTGAGCGATTTTAACAATACAGATTCTCTTTAACATTCTATGATCTAAATTTAAAGGCACTGGCAATACAATATTTTAAACATCTTAATTAGAGTTAATGCAAACCTGTTAAAAGTGATATAGAAAAGGTATTGATGAATAAATGTATGAAAATTTGGAAAAGCTAAAGAAATATTATATGGTATGCACAATACTAATAAAAATATTTGAAGAATTCTCGTTGTAACCTATCCCATATTATCTGTGTTATATTTGTCAGTATGTCTGCACAGTATGAATATCTGTATATCACTCTGTAACCTATGGAAACACTATAAGATTGTTATACTCACTCTTGTTACTGTATAAACTCCAATAAAAATTTAATTACGAAAAAAAAAAATATTTGAAGAAAAAAAATACAACATGCTGTAGAGGAGAAGTGACACACATAAATTTTAAGTTTTTAGCAGATGCTAATGTACTGTAGATAAGTCTATAAGCAGCTACTGTTCCCTGAAGAACTCTTTTTCTATAATTAGTATAGCTATTCTGTGTGATCCTTGTCAAAATTATTTAATGCGCTATACACTGTGAAACACAGCTGTTTATTTTTAACACCCATGAGGTAAACAGGCGCAGAATAATAGGATTAGATGTCAGCCCTACTGTAATAAGGGCTATTATTTTTATTTAATACTATGGTACAGAAAAGGTGCTATATTTAATCCATAGCAACCAATCAGCAGTCCGGAGCAGACTTCGATACTTAGAGAATGTGAGGATCAGTTGCTGTGGGTTACCTTGGCTGCTCTGTCTGCATTATTTTATAAATAAAAACTATCTAGAGCTGTTTAACTACGGTAATCCATTGCAACAACTAAAACACTGACATACAATACTCCAAATTAAATACATTTCCCAAATAAATAACAATTCTGGGAATATTTAGTCTCTGGGCCAGGCTGAGCTCTGTGAACCAGTTGTCAATCACACAGATATATAGATTTATGCACAGATATACAGTGCTGTGAAAAACTATTTGCCCCCTTCCTGATTTCTTATTCTTTTGCATGTTTGTCACACTTAAATGTTTCTGCTCATCAAAAACCGTTAACTATTAGTCAAATATAACCTAATTGAACACAAAATGCAGTTTTAAATGATGGTTTTTATTATTTAGTGAGAAAAAAAACCTCCAAATCTACATGGCCCTGTGTGAAAAAGTGATTGCCCCCCTTGTTAAAAAATAACTTAAAGGTGGTTTATTACACCTGAGTTCAATTTCTGTAGTCACCCCCAGGCCTGATTACTGACACACCTGTTTCAATCAAGAAATCAACTCAAGCTGAAGCGATCTTGGGTGCTGCAGCAGGACAATGACCCAAAACACACCAGCAAATTCACCTCTGAATGGCTTAAGAAAAACAAAATGAAGACTTTGGAGAGGCCTAGTCAAAGTCCTGACCTGAATCCTATTGAGATGTTGTGGCATGACCTTAAAAAGGCGGTTCATGCTAGAAAACACTCAAATAAAGCTGAATTACAACAATTCTGCAAAGATGAGTGGGCCAAAATTCCTCCAGAGCGCTGTAAAAGACTCGTTGCAAGTTATCGCAAATGCTTGATTGCAGTTATTGCTGCTAAGGGTGGCCCAACCAGTTATTAGGTTCAGGGGGCAATTTCTTTTTCACACAGGGCCATGTAGGTTTTGAGGTTTTTTTTCTCACTAAATAAAAAACATCATTTAAAACTGCGTTTTGTGTTCAATTATGTTATCTTTGACTAATAGTTAACGGTTTTTGATGAGCAGAAACATTTAAGTGTGACAAACATGCAAAATAATAAGAAATCAGGAAGGGGGCAAATAGTTTTTCACACCACTGTATGTGTCCAGATAAACACAGCCTCTGAATCTAAAAGCTCATAGGTGAGTATGGCACAGAAAGCCTCCCTCTCTATCCACCCCCATACAGATATTTAGCTTTAGATTTTATTCTGTATAGTGTTTTTCTGGTCACGGTAACAGAATAATAATGGTTTCCATCTGGTCAAGCGGAAACAGAATAACCCATTACTTTTACAATTGTTTTCATTATACACTGAAATGTCGATCCAAAGATCACTCAGTCTTGCCAGGCAAGCAAAGAGGCACCCTGCCTCCTGTCCCCATGGTTTTTCTTTGTCTGACGTTACAAGGTTTTGTCACACTTTTGAGTGGGGTGGGATTGGTTGTATGTAAAGGGACACTGGTTCTGCCTAGGACTTTGTATCTAGGCAGTTTGTAAGTGACAATGCTGAAGAGTAAACCTCGGTTTAATATTAAGTAGTTTGAGAGTTATGGTCATTTATTTCGGGATCTGTCTTGAAGTTGTGTATTGATGATTAAACCTGTGATAAAATACCACAACCTTTTGTTTCCACTAATTAAGCGTAATGTGTATTTATTTAATGAAATAAAGTTGGATAAAACTCCGACATAACATACATTTGCTTTTGTACGCAAGTAATATTGTCTGTTTATAAATTACACATTCCCAAAGTACAGTTTATCTGGTCTGAAAGCTGCCATTGCATTTTATTTCATAGCTGTTGTATCTGCATATTAAAATCTATCTAGTGATCACTTCTCAACTGCACACATACTAGAAGCAGTGAGAGCTCAGTTTCAGCATGCTCCTGGCTGTATACTAAATGTATCTGGCAAAGGTAAGTAAACAAAAGATAATGTTATAACCTTTTCGGTTGTGGCCAGAAGCTGTCTACTGAAGCAAGGAGCTTTCCACTGAAGAACAAAGTGCTGAGTTTAACTGTTTGAATGCTGTTCTGCTATTTTTTTGTGATAGTAGATTTTATTCTCTAAATAATAATATTTTAGAACAAAGAAGAAATGCTGAGTTTCATATCACTTTAAGTTTGTATTCCCTCTTAACCACTTAAGGACCACTGGCTTAAACCCCCCTAGTAACCATGCCATTTTTTTTACAAATTAGGCCACTGCAGCTTTAAGGGCTTGCTGCAGGGTTGTACAACTCCGCACACAAGTGATTCTCCCCTCCCCCCCCTCCTTTTCTGCCTACCAACAGAGCTTTCTGTTGGTGGGCTGTGATCGTTCCCCCAATGTTTATTTTTTTTTTTTACAAATATTTGTTTATTTTTACAATACATTTCTCAGTTTTTTACATTCTTTTTTTAACCCCTGGGGCTGCCGCTGCGTTCACTCAAATTGGCGTTATGTGGTCGGCAAGGCGTTAAAGAGGGATTGTCAGACACAAAATCAAATTCCATTTACCTACTGCTCTGTGTTTATTATGCAGTCTGCAACCTTATCCGGCATTGCAAGCACTCCAATATATTCAGAAATGTTTTTGCTGTAATAAATCTCATCTAAGTCTGCCTGAAGTTGGAAAAAGGCTGGAAACAGGAATAGATGCCCTTTCATAGTATTTGGTTGCCTGCAGATGCAAAGGCAGAAACCAGCAGGACCTACGAGCTGTCTTTCTAACAACAAGGGCCCTTTTTGCCTCTTGAAATTTAGGAAACAGGTAAAATTAATTGCAAAGTAATTATCGCTAAACCACTTAACTGATATGTTTTAGCTACGGCTGCTGTAACGGTAATGTTAAACTTCAAAGTCAATTAATAGTTCTAGTGAGGTGGCATTTACTAAATCTTAAAGAAATGTTACTTATTTCTGTCACTGCTAAAGCTGTTCAAAAGAGATGTAATGAGCCTGCAGTGCACTTAGTGTACTTTGAAGACCCAGAGTGAGTAAATTGTCACTCAAAATCAAAGTAGCTTATTTTGTCTGTAACCCACTGCTATCATACTGTACACATATTAAGATAACTTATTGCAACTTAGTAACTTTAAAGGAATACTGTAGGGGGTCAGGGAAAAATTAGTTGAACTTACCCAGGGCTTCTAATGGTCCGCCGCAGACATCCTGTGCCTGCACAGTCACTCACCAATGCTCTGGCCCTTCCTCCGGTTCACTTCTGGAATTTCAGACTCAAAAAGTCTGAAAACCACTGTGCCTGCATTTCCATGTCCTCGCTCCCGCTGACTTCCCCAGGAGTGTATTGCTCAGTCCCAGTATGGTCTGTGCCTGCGTAGTACGCTCTTAGTGACATCAGCGGGAGCGAGGACACAGCAAAGCAGGCGCAGTGGTTTTCAGACTTTAAAGTCTGAAATTCCAAAAGTGAACCGGAGGCGGGGCCGGAGCATCGGTTAGTGGCTGCGCAGGCACAGGATGTCTGCGGGGGACCATTAGAAGCTCCAGGTAAGTTCAACTCATTTTCCCCCAACCCCCCTACAGTATTCCTTTAAATGGGAGTAACTTTAAACAGCAAGTAGGCAGTACATAGCAGGAACCCAATCAAGTTATTAAAAATACTACAGTTTTATCAGTACAAATGCCAAATACTTGTTTTGTTTTAATACTCTAATTCCCAAAAAACTAAACAAGCCTCGCCCACAGCTTTTTAGAGTACCTTGGCATTTTCAGACAGTAGCAAGGGCTTATGGGAGCTCAGTCTGGGCAGGAGGAGGGGAAGGTGTTACTAGTCATTGATTTCAGAGGCAGAGGGGAGGAGGAGAGGGAACTGAATTTACACACAGGCAAGCTGATCGCATCTCCAGCCCTTAGCCTGTGACAATGTGACAAACAGAACATGGCTGTCCTCATTGTATCACATGTCTGCACTATGCATGTTACAGGGCCAGAGTTAGAACACCTATGTTTACCTGGGTACTTCTGCGCAGTATAGGTGACTAAGCATAAGAATGCATTCTTCTGTGAACTAAAACCCTGGCTTTTAATTTAGCTGTAGGGATAACAGTTGTGCCTGGATGAGTGAATCTGTGAATGCAATTGTGTGAACATTTGCATGTGAGTGTGCGAAGGGTTAATAGATTTTTGCTGTTTTCTAGCCACACCCCCTTCAGCACCTCCCTTTCCCTAATAATTTATTTAATGTCCTAACTAGAGGCGATGTGCCTGGATATATGTATGTTCATTGTATCACAGAAAGAAATAATCACAAACTTTTGAAACTTTTGCAGCTATATATGCTGTGTAACTAATCTTTATATAATAAATATTATATCTAAACTTTATATAAGATATATAGACAAGTTACTTGTTATAGTTCGTTTTTATCTCGGATCCGCTTTAAGTTTTCTCCCGAGAAATAACTTTTTGTCTACTCCTTAAAATAACTTCAGCACTTAGCAATTGAAAAAGTACCAAAAGGTAGGTGAAAAAGTGCTATTGGAATTATTTTGCGTATGTTTATTGCTTGTTGGGGGATTAAAAGGGGTTTTATTGACTAACTTAGGAGAAAAAGTTAATTGCATATGAGCCCCTTCTTACATAAAATTGTATTGTAAAAAATACAATAAAAAATAGATCATAAGAAACTGACAAGTGTTAATGTCAGTTAGACATAAGCCCCCCCCTCCCCCCCCCACACTCCCCCCCCCCCCCCACTCCCCCCCCCCCCCCACACACACACATTTTTAGTCTATAAAGAATTCAAAAAGCCGCCGCCCATCAATGAGTCCGCAATGGATCATGCTGATGAATGCTTATCTACCGGTCCTTGTTCCAGTCCCTGCGTCTCCCCAACAGCTTCTGAACTGGCCACTAGTATTCCAAGCTCACTGTGTTGTGACCGCAGCGAGCCTCGTGCTCTACAGTGGCCAGCTCATAAGTTGCCGGGGTGACCCGTGGATGGAAGATGGTGAGAGGACAGGTAGATATGCATTCTGCAGTATGCTCTGCATATGCCCCCCCCCTCTCTTGTTATATCCCCTGCGGATAAGCCAACTTGCCCACTTTACTGCCAAAATATATGTGTCAAATTGTTGGCTGATTCGCAGTGATATATGCCAAGTCATTTTTGGTCTTGGCAAGGATAGAATAACTTTATTGCTTCAAACAGGCAGATTATCATATCTCTGGCCAGATAGTTCACTGTTCTGATTTGCTATTAAACTGCAGGATATTGCAGGGCATGTGCACATCACAATATCCCAGGAAAAAGTCTGACAATTGAAAACACGCCTAATGATTGCTATCCGCAGCATAAATGCTTCTTTGATATATTTAAGTGAATCTGAAAAAAAAAAAAAATACTAAACACTTATGTAAGTTTTGTTTAAATAAATGCTCAGAAAGCTTCCCGATCCCCCTTAAACACCGCTGCAGAGACCCTCCTCTTTGTGGCTGCTCTCCCCATGCAAGACTGCAGTCACAGCACACAGGTGCCAGTACGGTTCACTAGCAAAAGGCCATTAGCACCACATTTGACAATACAGAAGAATATTTCAAAAGAGACACTGCACAGGAATGGGTGTGGGGGGGGTGTCAGGCGTTATAAAGATCGGGGAAGTCTCAGGATCATCCAGAGGCTTCTCTATACTGAAGTAAGTATCCAGGTTTTTTTTCCCAGTTCAAGTACGCTTTCAGTAGGAGAGAGAGAGAGAGAGAGAGAGAGAGAGAGAGAGAGAGAGAGAGAGAGAGAGAGAGAGAGAGAGTACACAAAGGAATGCAGCACTTTTTTAAAGCCTCTGTACCTATCCAAAATAAGGGCCTGAGCTCGCTGGTGCATTGCTGATTGGATTTCAGTAACGCTGCTCCAAGTGCGATGTGCAGGGACATCACACTGATGGGCACACTGATGCGCTGAGCAGCAGTGTGTTGTCACTCAGCATTTTCAAACCGCTTTCCATGTAACACCCCAGTACACAAAACACAAAAATATTTTCAACTAGAAACATTAATATGCAGAACTATTTTGTCAGCCAAGATACATTTTTAGTCCAAAAAAATAATTATGCCCCAAAACGTAATTAGTCTTCCTTGCTCGGATTTTGTTCAATGAATCTATCATGTAAAGGCAAAGATGATTAATGAACTACAAACTAGCAAGAATAACTTCTAATGAACAAAGCAGAGGAGACATACATGATGATGACAGCAGTAAGGTCCCGTTCACACTTGCGTTTTGGCAAGTAAACGGACCGGATCCTGATCGGATCCTGACCTGATCCTGAACCGAACCGTACGGTTCCTATCCGGATCCAATCCGGATCCGGTCCGTTTGTATCAGGCATGCATCAGGCTGCCATCCGGATCCGTGGGCAAAAAATAGTTAAATATACATAAAAAAATGTTGGGGTCAGCAGAAGGTGCACCTGGTGCACATGTACAATCAGGTTCCTCCGCTGTAGGCCTCACCTCCACCTCCGACATTCTGCCAAACAGCTCCAGCACGTCTGTCACTGCTGCTCCACTCCAGACATGCTGGGCCCATGTGTCCCCATCCGAAATGGCCGCTTGCATACGCATAGGAAGTGGGGTAGAACTTCAGGTTTTTGTAGGCAGTGTGTTCTGTGCCTTCCGTTTCCCATTGGTTTTTGTGTTTCGGATGGTGCTGTCAGGCTCAGGTCAGGCTCCGGTCAGGATGCGTGGACCGGAGATCCGGACACAAAAAATAGCGCATGTTGGTAAAGAGTCCGGAGTCCGGATCCGGTCCGGCTTCGTACTGTACGGAACGTATGTATGTGAACGTCCGCATAGCCTTTGCATTGCTATGCGGAACGTACGTTCCGTTTGTACAGTATGCGGTCCGGATCAGATCCGGAAAATCCGGATAGCGAACGCTAATGTGAACCGGGCCTTATAGGGAGTACACTACACTGATATAACAGTTATAATGGTTTTATTTACAATTTCTAATAATAATAAAAAAACAACAACTGTGTGATGATTGATTATCAAGTATTTGAAGCTAAACTCCAAGTAAAAAGAACATGTGAAATTCCACTTCTACGACATACAAATTTGCAACAACTTGGAATTATTTGTATCTTACTGACCATCCTTAGTAATAAGTAGATCCTCAGATGACTTCCCCTCCCTGATAAATGGGTAAGAGTGGTCATTTTTACCCTTTACCCATTTATAACAAAAGAATACTAAAAATTATAATAAAAAACACAAAATATTTTATTATAAAATGATAATCACTGTATCTGTGGGTGTGTGTACTTCCATCATTTGAGGTTATTTTCCTGTGTATGTTTTTCTTTGTTCTTTTTTATAATAAAATGAATAAATAAAAATTGTGCCGCCCTCCCAATCCACGGGAAGAGAAAGCCACAAGGGCAGACTGGCTCGAGGTATCATCTTTCCTCTTGACTCAATTAGGGATGGTCAGTGAAATAAAAATGATTCAGAGTTGATGCAGGATTATGCACATTTTGTATGCAAATGTATACAGCCCGAAAATGGACCAAACAAATCTGATTGGTGTATTTTCAAGCTGCATACATTTACTTACAAAATGTACACCGTCCTGCATCAACTCAGGATTACTTGCATCTCATTGACCAACACTACTAGTGATCATAGCTGTGATTGGTCTTCAAAGTAAGGACAGAATCCAAGCCCTTTTAAATGCTAGTACTGCATTTGCCATACCTACTTACTGTGGTAAGATATTCCACAAACAATGCTGTATTATTGACGACCCTTACTGTGAGAAACTCCTCTCTAGATTGCTGGTAAAATCAACTTTCCGCCATTGCAAAAACTAATATAGCTCAGGTGATACTTTTATTTATTGCTTAGTGGAATTCTTGAAGTGTCACTTTGTATTGCATAGAATAAATCATGCTGGTCACAAGAAACCAGGAGAATTACAAATACTTCATAAACGATTCCTTTAAATACCTGGTTATGTCTTCTGAAAGCTGGGAAGGATCAGGTGGATAGAATTTTACATTGAAGGAAAACTGCCAAGATCCATCTGAAAAAAAAGAAAAGAGAACATGACCGGATACTTGTCTTTCATCTCATTCAACTTCGTATCCTGCCACCCAGGTTCCAACAAGTGATGTGCTCATTTCAGTGTCAGTTATAGGGGAGCAAGGAAGACAAAGGTGTCTGCAGAGAGTGGATTTCAGCAAGTATTAGCTCATTTGAGACTCAGCATGCTGCAAAACTACTTTCATCAAGACTGCAGCAGGAATATGCTGGAAGATGCAAGGTCATTATGCTGCACAGAGAAGCGGTAAAAGCCAGATCCGAGTGGAAATAAAAGTGATGGGTGAGAATGCTGCTGGGAAGGATGCAGAGTGTGAGGCATCCGGGCATAATTCAGCCAAAAATAAGGAAAGATGATATGACATAGTGTAATTATAAGTGTGCCAATGCAGATGGCGAGGACAAAAGAACAAAGCACTAATATGCCACTCCTCTCTTCGCCAACATACATCATTAAAAGACCACTATCGTGAAAATCGTAACATTTAAAGAAAACCTGTAATGAGAAAAACCTCCCCTGGGGGGTACTCACCTCGGGTGGGGGAAGCCTCCCGATGCTATTGAGGCTTCCCCGTCCTCCTCGGTCCCACGGCGGCAGAGATAAAGCTCCCCGAACAGCGGGGATGTAAATATTTACCTTCCCAGCTCCCGTGCAGGTCCAGTATTGGCTCTCCGCTTAGAGATAGGCGGAAATAGCCGATGGCTGTCGGCCCGCTCTACTGCGCAGGCGCAAGTCTCCTGCGCAGTAGAGCGGACCCGACGGAGATCGGCTATTTTCACCTATCTCTGTGCAGAGAGCCGCAACAGCGCACCCGCTGGAGCAAGGAAAGGTAAATAAGTCGGCGCTTATCAGGCTGTTTATGAGCCATAAATTACTTTTCTCCTATATTGCTGTCACTTACAGTAGGTAGTAGAAATCTGACAGACCAGACAGGTTTTGGACTAGCCCATCTCCTCATTGGGAAGTCTCAGGGTTTATTTTATTTCCAAAAGCACTCAGTGAATGGCAGTTGCTATGTCCAATCCAACTGCCAACAAGTGTGCAGCGAGCAGGGAGGCTGACCAGCATCTTTTTACAAATTTAATTTTGAGGGAGTGTCTTTATAAAGAAGAAAGGCAAAACTGAGAATCCACCATGAAGAGATGGACTAGTCCAAAACCTGTCTGTTCTGTCAGATTTCTACTACCTACTGTAAGTGACTGCAACATAGATGAAAAGCAATGTATGGCTTTCTCTGTAAGAAATGTACTTCTTATTTGTATGTGCAAGAAGTTTTAAATCAGGATGATACAATACCTTACTGCTACTACTTATTTGTATGTGTTTGCATGTATTTTAAATTGTAAGCTTTTCGTGATGGTGGTCCTTTAAGTTGCTTTGCTTGCTATAACTGAATTGCTGTTGTTTATCCCCTGCTTATTGCCTGAAGAAGTGGGCTGTGCCCGCGAAACGCGTTGCATCTTTGGGGGTATTTTCAATAAATGTGTATATCTATATATTTACAGTCCTTGGTGTCTGCTTTAACGGAGGCGAGTCCACCACTTCCTCCCAGCAATTTTTTAAAAATTTTATGTACTTTTATCCTTCTGGCGCCTCTGTTCACCTACCAATATATTTAGGGTTTAAAGGCTTGTGAGAGTATATCAGGCATGCATAAAAGGTAATATTTATTATAATGATAAAGTCAGGTATGTGATCAATAAAACATCAATTCCAATATGTCAGTGTATCTATACAATATGCAGTCTAAAGCACATTTTGTAGCTATGCAGCTACTTCTTCAGGGGCATAAAATTGCAAGAAGATGTTTATGGAGATGGAGGTAAATCATAGTATCAAAAGGACTAAGAATATCCACAAAACTAGGGGGTAAATGGGTCTGGGCCAGACACAATCCTGTGTATAACACCCCTTTCCCGCCCCTCAGGCCATCCTACTGGCTCTCCCCACCTTTCACTTGCCACCTTTTCTTACTTTCTGTCAGAGGAGAGCACAGAGGGAAAGTAATTGCTGGTGGACAAAATGGAGCAACGTGGTATATCGAGAAGCGGCTAAATCTTCTCAGGGAAGAACGCTTCTTCTGTTAAATAGGTTTCTTTTGCTTTACTGTTCCACCTCGTTTTCTGTTTAACCACTTGCCGACCGCGCACTCATACCGCGCGTCGGCAAAGTGGCAGCTGCAGGACCAGCGACGCAGTTCTGCGTCGCCGGCTGCAGGCTAATTAATCAGGAAGCAGCCGCTCGCGCGAGCGGCTACTTCCTGTCAATTCACAGCGGGGGGCTCCATGAATAGCCTGCGGGCCGCCGATCGCGGCTTGCAGGCTAAATGTAAACACAAGCGGAAATAATCCGCTTTGTTTACATTGTACGGCGCTGCTGCGCAGCAGCGCCGTAAGGCAGATCGGCAATCCCCGGCCAATCAGCGGCCGGGGATCGCCGCCATGTGACAGGGGACGTCCTGTCACAGGCTGCACAGGACGGATAGCGTCCTGTGCAGCCCCGATCACCAGGGGGCCAGGTAGGAGAGGGGGAAGCGGAATTTTGCCGCGGAGGGGGGCTTTGAGGTGCCCCCCCCCCCGCCAGCCACACGCAGGCAGGAGAGATCGGACCCCCCCAGCACATCATCCCCCTAGTGGGGAAAAAGGGGGGGTGATCTGATCTCTCTGCCTGTTTGATCTGTGCTGGGGGCTGTAGAGCCCACCCAGCACAGATCACAGAATTCAACGCTGGTCCTTAAGGGGGGGTAAAGGGTGGGTCCTCAAGTGGTTAAAGGGCATTTTATTGCCAAGGTATGCAAGTGTCACCTAGCAGAAAGCCAGGAGAAAAAGTGAATTGCATATGGCTCATTGTCTTTAAAATATGTTAATAAATGTTTAAAGACCATGCACACCTTAAGTCAAGTACTAATTAACATCTGCATAATGAGTGCATGTAAATATGTGGACATTCCTTCACAGAAGTGGCTATTCTCATCACAAATGAGTGGACCTCCCAGCACTGTGTCAAAAAAAGGGGTGGAGAGGGCCACAGGTAATTTTGGGGCTTGATTGCTTTTGTTGTCAGGTGGGTGTGGGTTTATGTTAGTATTAGGAAGGTTGTGAAAATGACTTGATGATTTTTTAGCAAACATCTCATCATTGGCTGCTTGGTCAGACTAATGGAGGGTTCTCTTCTCTCAAGGGTGTAAGTGGCGCTCTTTTAGATTTCCAATGGGTGGGGGGTAGTGCTAGGCAAAGATGGGTTAAGTTAATCTAATGGTGGGAAATAGTATTTGCTGCTAAAGTGGTATTGGGAATAGAAGCTAGCACAAGTAGAGTTATGAAAAGGTGGGGAGCAGATAAATGAGAACATTCACAATGCTTTGCCCATTTTATTGCTTTGTCCTTTCTAACAAGTACATGCTAATGAATTTGTACAGGTGACCTTGGATGTCCTGTGATGTTGCCAAGTGTTTTCTATGGTAATTGCAGCTTGCCAATACACATTTACACACATGCCCAATGCTAGTTGCATCTTAAATTCTGCATGCTGAATCATCCACGGAACAACAGAAAGTAATGTCAAAAGGAACTACAGAAAACAACTGTGTCTATGATGAATGTGCCGATGGAAATTTACAAAGTCAAGCAGTGACTGCCCAGGCAATATATTCAGAATGGGTAGACAATAGTTTAATTGAATTCACATGGTATTGTAAATCCTGTGCACATGAAAGAAAAAGATAATCTTCACAAATGCACGGAGCCTATATCATGGAAGGAGGAGGGTTGTTTATCACAGTGCAGTCTTCAGTAGAAGGGGTAAAGGGTATAGGATATGGGTATGAGAAGTAGCATGCATCTAGTGGCATGCATTATGTCAACATGTCCTCTGTTGAAAAGTGGCGGCTCTGATAACCACTTCTCTTGTAGATCAGCCATTCCAATAACATCCCCTTTTCCAGTCTAGGATTTGTAACATTACTGGCATATCCGGTTATGTCCCTTCTTCTAGTGGTTATGTCCCCTCTTGTCAAATAGCACATCTGTTTTGATCACCACACCTCCTTTTGAAAAAGCCGGAAGTCTGCGAAACATGTCTAGGATAGCGTGGTCTGATGTCTGATGGTTCTGACACTTGCCAACAACCGGACCTACCTCCCGTGCTGGGGCAGCGCTTCAGAACCACTCCTCCCCTGGTCACATCACTGACAACTTGATGCCGAACGGAGCCGACTAAGGTGAACTATATGAAGCTACATACTCTGGCTTTGCAGCATCCTCATGCGGACAGCGATGTGATCACCTCCTCTGAACACACTGTTTGACTGAGTGGAGCAGGCAAAACACCAGGACACTGGTACTGTATGCAGCTTTCTTTGATACTGTTTATCAAAGAAAGCTTTATGCCTACTCTTCATGGAGACTCTGTCATTGCTGCATGCAGTGTCTGCCGCTCCTAGTCATTTGTCAGTGGATCATGAATTACCCCATTTGCCATCATTGAGTTGATGGAAGGCTGTACCAAGGGTCCTTTGGGACGACTGTCCATATGTGATTTTTGCTACTTTAACCACTTAAAGGATACCCGAACTGAAATGTGACATAATGAGATAGACATGTGTATGTACAGTGCCTAGCACACAAATAACTATGCTGTGTTCCTTTTTTTATTTCTCTGCCTGAAAGCGTTAAATATAAGGTATGCAAGTGGCTGACTCAGTCCTGCCTCAGACAGGAAGTGACTACAGTGTGACCCTCACTGATAAGAAATTCCAATTATAAAACACTTTCCTAGCAGAGAATGGCTTCTGAGAGCAAGAAAGAGGTAAAAAAAAGGGTAATTTCTTATCGTGAGGGTCACACTGTAGTCACTTCCTGTGTGAGTCAGGACTGAGTCAGCCACTTACATACCTGATATTTAATTCTTTCAGGCAGAGAAAAAAAAAACGAACATAGCATAGTTATTTGTGTGCTAGGCACTGTACATACACATGTCTATCTCATTATGTCACATTTCAGTTTGGGTATCCTTTAAGGACCAGTGGTCTCTGGGCACTTAAGGACCAGAGACCGCTGGTCCGATCCCGACGAATCGCCGCATATACCCGCCACAACTACCATCAGCGCCGCAAGCCAGGACCCCCAGGAGATGGACTTTGCAGTTTCTATGACGGCAGAGTCATGTGAGCCAGTCAGGAGCCGCTTTCATTGGCTCCTGACCCAGTTTTTCAATGTAAGCCAATGGGAACGGCTTACATTAAAAAAGGCTCCTGACCTGCTCACATGACTCTGCCGTCAGAGACAGGCAGAGCCTGTGAGATGCGGCGAGAATTGTCGGGTTTGATCAGCGGGGAGCGGCGGAAACGGCGGATGCGCGCTGCGGACAGCGATTAAGATCTACGCCCTGCCAGCCAAAAGCCCACCAAAACAGGGCGCAGATTTCAATCACTGCGGTCCTTAAATGGTTAAAGGATACCTGAAGTGACATGTGACATGATGAGACAGACATGTGTATGTACAGTGCCTAGCACACAAATAACTATGCTGTGTTCCCTTTTTTTCTTTCTCTGTCTGAAAGAGTTAAATATAAGGTATGTAAGTGGCTCACTCAGTCCTGACTCAGACAGGAAGTGACTACAGTGTGACCCTCACTGATAAGAAATTCCAACTATAAAACATTTTCCTAGCAGAAAACGGCATCTGAGAGCAAGAAAGATATAAAAGGGGAATTTCTTATCAGTGAGGGTCACACTGTAGTCACTTCCTGTCTGAGTCAGGACTGAGTCAGCCACTTACATACCTGATATTTAACTCTTTTAGGTAGGGAAAGAAAAAAGAACACAGCATAGTTATTTGTGTGCTATGCACTGTACATACACATGTATATCTCATCATGTCACTTCGGGTACACTTTAATCTAGGCTTGCTGTCAACCTTTGCTCTGTCGCATCTAATCATATGCACTGTTTGCGGCTTTATGCTCTCTGGAACTGCATGGACTGCAATCTAATCTTGATCGTCTGCAGCCTGGTACGGATATTGTGATGCACATATGAACTTTTGGCCAATCTTGTACATATGAGATACTACAACTGACTCTATAGAAATTTCCTGTGCCTGCAGGGACTCCTGTGGAACTTTATCTTTACCAACCAATTTTTGATGCTCTCAGGGGTTTGGTGTGGGTGAGGGGAATGTATGTGTGTGGAGTCAGTGGTCTGATCAACCACCATCAGTCCTTTTTCTATACATTATGCGTGTGTCTTTTTTGATCTACTGTATTATGTTTTTTGTTGCTTGTTGCCTTGCTTATTGGTCTCCTACATGGTTTTCATCTGTTTATGTCCCCTCTTGTAGAATACCACATCTGGTTATGTCCCCTCTTGTAGAATAACACATCTGGTTATGTCTCCTCTTAGAGCATGACATGTCTGGTTTTGGCCCCTCATATCTGGTTATGTCCCCTCTTTCTTTTAGAAAGACAAATCTGGTTATGTCCCCTCTTGTATAATGACACATCTGCTTATATATACCCTCATGTCTGGTTATGTCCCCTCTTATAGCATGACATATCTGGACATGTCTCCTCTTGCAGAATGACACATCTGGTTATGTCTCCTCTTATAGCATGAATATCTGGTTATGTCCCCTCTTGTTGAATTACATATTTGGTTATGTCGCCTCTTCTTGAATGGCATGTTTGGTTATGTCCCCTCTTACAGCATGACATATCTGGTTATGTCCCCTCTTGTAGAATGACACATCTGGTTATGTCCCCTCTTGTTAAATATGCATAGAAGGATCCGCAGACCAGGTGCTGGTAGAAAAATGCTGTTGTTCTTTATTCAAAAGATTCCACATGACATGGCAATAAAACCACAAGGTTCAACTGACGCGTGTCGGGCTTACAATCTGCCCTTAGTCATAGTTAAAGTTATAGTCTTTAACTATGACTAAGGGCAGATTGTAAGCCCGACACGCATCAGTTGAACCTTGTGGTTTTATTGCCATGTCATGTGGAATCTTTTGAATAAAGAACAACAGCATTTTTCTACCAGCACCTGGTCTGCGGATCCTTCTATGCATATCTGAGTATTGGCTTGGCTTTCCTGGTCCTGCACCTGCTGGTCTGATTTGAGGGGGTAGAGCGTTTTGAACTTTCCCACTGCCCCTCTTGTTAAATGACATGTTTGGTTATGTCCCTCTTATAGCATGACATATTTGGTTACGTCCCCTCTTGTATAATGACACATCTGGTTATGCCCCCTTTTATAGCATGACATATCTGGTTATGTCCCCTCTTGCTGAATGCATGTTTGTTTATGTCCCCTCTTATAGCAGGACATATCTGGTTATGTCCCCTTTTGTAGAATGACATGTCTGGTTACATCCACTGCTGTAGGATGACATTTCCATTAACATGTCCTTCTGCAAGCAGAGGACACCTAAAGACATACCCATATATAATAGCAAGTAAAGTAGCATGACATGGCTCCTATCCTTAGATGGCTCTGAGCAGCACAATGTCTTTAGTTATCTGACTCAGTACAGCACTGTAATAAATGTGCACAGTACCTATTTTATGATATCACCTGTGGTGTGACAAGTGCAAGATTTATGCATTGCTCAAGACGTGAATACTTAATCTATACATCAATAAATCCAATACAGAGCTGATAATGAAGGCTGATAATCCTACATTTATTGGCACAACAGTGATTCAATAGAGACTTTAACAGCTGTACTACTAAACCTAAAGAACTCAATATAGAGTACATTACTTTTGGCTGGTTGAACAGTCCAACCATGGGTGTACAATCTATGTTCTGTATGGCAAGCCTAACAGCAGGGCAAAAATCGCTCAATTTCAAAGTAATCACAGGCCTCCGGATTCCTAAAATTGCATGCCAAAGGTTACGCTGATCCTTGATGGAAATACTTACTTCTTGTCTGTTTCTTGATTTCTTTAGCAGGGTCCAACCAGTTCTAAAAAAAGAAAAAGAAAAAGGATAAACTATCACTGCAATAGACAAAACATTGTGAACTTTGAGAAGTAAAGAGGAAGCAAATGTCCATTACCATATAAAAATAACTTCCTGTGCAGCTCCAACATACTTTCCATGGGATGCAAAAGTCACCTCTAAAATCCTCCGAATCTAACCAACAACAACGGGGTTGATTCACTATAACAAATAGCTAGTGTTACCTCCTGTAATGCTTGCTATCTCCTTTTGCTCCCCTTACTGCATGCTTAGCATGCCTTATCAGAGTTAACATGCCTTATTTATTATTTATTTATTGTATTTATAAAGCGCCAACATATTACACAGCGCTGGACATTGGTTTAGGTTACAGACAATATTAAGGGGTGACATACAGCAATATGACAATACAGGAATACAAGAAAACCAGATCACACAGCACACTATGAGTACAAGGTAATGGTTAGTCAGTCACTGGATGGAGCATGTAGATTAGGCACGTTAGGTTCTCTCAGATACATAGCATGGGTGCACAGTAATGGAGGTGCATGATCAGGTAGGACACAAAAGGAGGAGGACCCTGCCCAAAGGCTTACAATCTAAAGGAAGAGGTAGGGACATGAAAGGTAGGGGACCAGAGTCCAGCTGTGGGTTTAGAGCACTTTGGGCCACAGTGGGCCATACACAAACTTTCACACTTTACAATACACCAGCCAGCACACTTTTGCAAGTGAGTCATACTGCTACAGTAATAAAGAAATACATCAAAGTCTGGAGTGATATGGCTACATGCAACTAATCTGACCAACAGTAATACCTGTGAAACTGTTAAGGGAGGGCCCATCATTAAGCAAAGCAATTCTAAGTTGAATTGATGTACTGCAAAAGTTGGCACTTCATCAATATACTCTACCTTATTGAGTAAATCAGATTATACATGTATTGTTTACCAGTGGGGCTGATATTCCTCCTACCCTATAGCAGTGGTGAGCTTTCTACCCAAATCAAAGTGGATCTCCATACACAGTGTCCAGGCACAGCATGACAAGCCAGTGCTCTGTGTAGCCTCATTTATTAAATGTGTATTACAGACAGCGTAATAAGGCATAGAGTTTAGCCTCATCCTTAGTTCAGCTACTAAAAAATTGACAACCTTTAAAAATAAATATAATGGATAAATGCCTTATTCGGGGCTAGAGATTGCAGTCACATGACCGCTGCCAGATTCGATCATCAGATAGATAGCGTATATATTTAAATGGGGGGGGGGGGACTGGCTAGGGGTCCTTCGGTCGTTAAGAGATTAAACACCACTACTGACTCATACCTGACTGAGCCCTTCTGAGCGAGATCTTTCCAGCGTATTGATTATTTCAATTGATTTCATCTGGAAATTATGGACAGCCATGTTGCGACATCAATCTTTGGCAGATTCTATCATCATGATCAAATCAGTCGGATATCGGCACCACAAATTAAATAATGTATGCCACCTTTATTCATGCCTTGAGGCACTGTGTGGTAAGCTAATAATGGAGCTACCACTAACTCCTGCAGCAAGATGTGAGAGTGGGAGCAGCCTACAATACAAGACTCTCTGCTGATCAACAGACCTATTGGAAGGGCTGAAGCTCTGACTGCTAGTGCCTAAGAAGTAATTCAGCTAACCTTTAACACCGTCAGTCTCCCAATAACTATGTACAACATTTTCCCATAGTTAACACTAAATATAAAACAAAGAGTGCAAAACAGCCTGAAGAGCTCAGTGGCTGACACATGACCGCAGCCTCTGCGGTCATGTGTCAGCAAAAAAAAAAAAAACTTTCCCTGGTGATAGATTTTTGCATGCATCCTTGGCCTTTTGTGTTAATTCCCCCCAGCAGTCCTCGTAACAAATCGAATGCACCCTTCTCCCAAAGTTGTTTTGTGAGCCTCACATCAGAGTACCCAGGCTCATCTTTGGTGTATAGCATATTGTGTGGCAGTATGTGTGCAATTAGGTCCTCTGTGCTGAACCACTGCTCATCTCTTCATAGCTGTAAACAAGAAGCAGCGCGAGGTGTCTTCTGGGAAGTTCTGCAAAGTTTGCTTGGAAAAACGCAGCCAAATCACAGGTTTATACTTGAGTTGCACTTTTAATTGTGATCTTATCTTTCTCATTGATACTCAATTGCTGGCAAAATTGTGCAGGCAGAGGATTGCGTTGGTGTACAAACCAAAATGCTCTGATGGAAAAGGGGCACCGTGATTTACATGCTAATGGCGGTGCTGTTGCAATCGGCAAAACGCTAGTGATGCGCTTATTGTAACTTATCTTGGCTAGTGGAAAAGAGGCCGAAAAAGGAAGAAGAATGTTACCACAGGCACAGGAGTGGTTAAGGTAACAGTAAGTGCCCACAGCCAAAGGAAAACACAAAATGCAAAGGAAAAACCCAAACATTTTTCTTGTGTGCTTACTATGCCATTTTTAGCACACTCGCTTACCGAATCCAATTCCGAATCCAATTCAGTTATACTAAATGGGAAAGACACATAATCGCACTAAAAAACCCACAGATTTGCTTCACATTGCAATAGTGAGGAAAACGATACAGGACTTTTATGAAACACACATAGCATGAGGTAACTCGAGACAGCCTTTCATAAGAAAAGTTTCATGCGTCAGAACAATCCACAGTACTAAATACTAATACCTCAGCCTGATGGGAATTAAACTAGTTTCTTTTATGGGGCGAGGAAAGAATGTTCCCCTCTGCGTGTTAAACAGGCCACAGCCTTCCAATGAGTTGTATTTTTTTCTTCTGGGTCAAACCAAGCGGGGCTGTGAGAGCTTGTACTAAACTTGATGTATGTGTTTGTTTCTACCAATTTTACTATGTGTATCGGTGTCAATTCTCCGTAATGCCATGGTCATTTAAATATCAAAAGATTTAACTCCGTAACTCCGCAGGAAGCAATCTGAATTCATTTTGTCTGTTTCCCCTCAGACCCATTGAAACGGAATGCAGTTAATTCCTCAGTAACAGGATAACAGTACTGGAACTGAAAACCTTTAAAGAATGTTTTGTCCTTCTAGAATGAGTTTGTCAAAAGAAAATTCCAATTTATTAGTTCATACATATGTAAATGCAATTAGTAACAAGGTGTTCTCACTATGTGAATGAATACCTAATATCAGCTTGAATGCTGGAGTGGCTTGGAGAGACTGAGCAACAAAGGCCAGCTTATAATTATTTCACAATTATGTATGCACCTGCTAGCTGTAACTGCTCGCTGTAGGCTCTGCCCTTTCCTGATGGCTTATAGAAGATGAAAGGTACATGTCTTGCCTGCAGATTGCTGCCATGTCCTCATCAAACCGACATTGGCTAATAATTCTCTGCTGGCTTTAACCATGATGTGCCACTTCAGCTATCTCAATTGCTTGGTAGCTTTAAGATTTCATCAACATGCTATGAGGCCAGTAACATGGAAAGATCAGAAGTCTGGCCCAACCTGTCTCAATGTCTATCTCTGTTAGGCAGATTTTTAACAGATTTGGCTATACATCCTACCTAGGGTTCTTCCTCCGTCTGCATTAGGGCTCAGAATCACAAATGTAATTGCGGCAAAATCGCGTTTGCGATTCTGAGACAGGAGGGAAGAGGTAAATCCCTGTACACACACAAGATTGAAGTAAGCTGAGGCAGCCAACAACGACAGCCGATGTCGATAATCTGCAGTGTGTACAGCAGCCCCGGACTCAGCTGAGCGTCAAACGATACCTTTGCCATCGGCACTCACCCTGTCCAGTGCATGATGTCACATCATCGCCACTCAGTTTGCCTCTATCACAAATGACACTTTCTACTTATGACATGCCGTATAATGTCAGATTAGGTCCCACACGACCATCATTGGTAATAATCAGATTGTGTTTAAGTGCACTAATGGCACAACATAAAACTTATCTAAAGATATGTGCTTTTCCAAGCAATTTGAATTTTTTTTTTCTACATTCAAGTAGCAACACAATTTCACTAAATCATCCAGTGAGGATTACAGGAATTTTTACAACATAGATTCTGAGATCTATTTCAAGCCATTTGTAGATAAAACTCCTCACTAACAATCCAACCAACATTAATAATAATTTTAACATTTGTGCAGTGGTTTCCTCCTGTCACACTTAAAGCGGATCCGAGATGAAAAACTAACTATAACAAGTAACTTGTCTATATATCTTATCTAAAGTTTAGATCGTTTACACAGCAAATCTAGCTGCAAACAGCTTCGACAGTTTATGATTATTTATTCCTGTGATACAATGAGGGCAGCCATGTTCTGTTTGTCACATTACACACAGGCAAGCTAATAGCATCTCCAGTCCCCAGCCTGTGAAACCTTAACTCCCCCATCCCCTCCTCCCCCTCCCCTCTGCCTCTGAAATCTCTGGCTAGTAACAGCCTCTTCCTGCCCAGACTGAGCTCCCATAAGCCCTTGGTACCTGAATCTGAGAACGCCAAGGCACTTTTAAAGGGAACCTTAACTGAGAGGGATATGGATGTTTCCTTTTAACAATACCAGTTGCTTGTCAGTCCTGCTGATCTCTGATTGCAGTAGTGGCTGAATCACACACCTGAAACAAGCATGCAGCTAATCCAGTCTGACTTCAGTCAGAGCACCTGATCTGCATGCTTGTTGAGGGGCTGTGGCTAAAAGTATTAGAGACACAGGATCAGCAGGAGAGTCAGGCAACTGGTATTATTTTAAAAGGAAAAATCCATATTCTCAGTTTAGGTTCCCTTTAAGCTGTGGGCGAGGCTTGTTTAGTTTATAGGTAATGAGAGTAGTAAAACAAAACAAAAAAAGTATTTGGCTTAAGGAATGCCCTATAAAGTATATGAAACACTATAAACGATATGAAAGGAACATAATTATGCAATGAGTAGAAGTTTATCTCGGATCCACTTTAAGAGCTGCAGCCACTAACTGTACACTCAGTAGGCCACCCAAGAACATTAGGGAGTCTTGTTCAAGGACTCCTGACAAATAGATACTGCCTTCAGCCAGGACTCAAACCCTGGCCTCCTTTGTCAATGGTGGTGTCTTTAACCCATCTACTACCCAGCCATCCACTATCCACAAAAATAAATTACTAAATAAGTTTAAAGAGAACCTGTTCTGAGTAAAATTATTTAAAATAAACACATGAGGTAACTTCAAATAAATATTACATAGTTACCTTGCCATCAGTTCCTCTCAGAAGCTTACCATTTTCTTCTGACAATGATCCCTTCCAGTTCTGACAACATTTTGTCAGAACTGAAATATACCAGTTGCTGTCAGTTATATATCAGTTGCTGTCAGTTACAGCTGAGAGGAGAAATGATGTGTCCATGTTTCTCTATGGCTCAAGTGGGCGATGTTACAGTTTAACTGTGTGCTGACTAGGAAGCTGTTATGGGGTAATGGCCATTTTCAAAATGGAGGCTGGAGAATTCCATTGATCACAGTGGACAAACAGGATGCATGAGAGGAGGAAGAGATTGAGGAGTAGACTATACAGGAGGTAAGTATGACTTGTGTATGTTTATTTTGACTTTTAATTTTCAGTACAGGTTTTCTTTAAAGAGACACTGAAGCGAAAAAAAATATGATATAATGAGTTGGTTGTGTACTATGAATAGTTACTAGAAGATTAGCAGCAAAGAAAATATTCTCATACTTTTATTTTCAGGTATATAGTGTTTTTTCTAACATTGCATTATTCTATAATATGTGCAGATTACACAACACTCAGCATTCAAAATGATTCTTTCTGAGCAGTCTGTGAAGTAATGACATCTCCTCTGGCAGAGGAAAAGTAAATAGTCCAGGAACAGTTGATATAATAAAAGTCAGATAACAGCCCTCTCCATGACTAACTTACTCGGAGAGCTTAATGGCTTGTTTGCATAGAGATGACAACTGGAGTTTCTCAACTCTTCCTGTACTGGAAACAATTAGACTGATGCATCTGATCTTAATGTTTTATTTCTTAGCTGTACTACACATACAAATCATAATATCATAATTTTTTTTTTCGCTTCAGTGTCTCTTTAAGTTAAACATTATGCTGTGCTGTGGTTGATTATAAAGCGACATGCAGTAGGTCACTGATGAATAGGGGTGTTCCCCTTTCAAATGCATTATAACCTCTCTCTCCTAAGTGTAATTTGAATTTTTTCTATCTGTGAAATTGAACAGCTAATTACTTATCTACTTGGATCCATCTGTATTTGTGTGTAACCGTTGCATTTAGCTCTGAACCTGGAAGTGTGTTGTGTGGAACAGAATAGCAGCAACTTAAGGTAGAGGTAATAGATGGAGGAGTACTATGCCTGGATGACAGCTGACAAAGGGCACATATGCTTGTCACACTAAGAGGCACCCAAACATCGAATCTGGGGCTTGTATTTGAAGTGTCATTGCTAGAGGACACTAGATTGTCAAGGACGGCGCTACACTGGGTCACTGCCTCCTCCCCTGGAAATCACTGTGCCCCCCTCAAATTCCCCCTCTACGCTCAGTAACATACAGTTAACTATTTCCAGGCTCTAGCAGTGAACAGAATAGAGTCTGTAAAAAAAAACCAACAACAACAACTCTCCATGGCAATCTGAGTCTGTTTAGGCATTAAATAAACCAGGTGTCTTATCTATTTGCCATAAATACCTTAGAATCCTTGCAAGATCCCTTGTAATTAATGTATCTAATGGACACTTACATCTGCAAAAAAAACCTCTCTACTGCCTTCTAGTTGTATGTTCTAACACTGTCAGTCAATAGGAATAGAGTCTGAAGAAGGCTTACAAGCTGAAAGCTTACTGTTTTTCTTTTAAACTAGCCAATAAACTAAAGCGTGTATATTACAGACAAAGTTTTGAATCAGAATAATAATCCTGTCTGTAAAGTACAAGCTGTAGTCTCCAGCAACGCGTAGTTGCGAAGATAAGGAATTCCACACACAGTGTTTCTCTTTCTTCTGCCTCCTCACCTCGCTTGTAGAGTTGTGAGACATAGGCTGAAGGCTGGAAAGATTTGTCGGTGATCTGTCCACACAGGAGCAGCTTGCTAGCAAGTAAGGATTAAAGCTTGTCAGAAAACTAGCAAAGTACATCTGTAGGTAACTTTTCTTCAATAATAGCACCATCATTTGGACAGTTTGCTCTGCTCAAAAGCCTCTGAGTTCTGTTTGTGATGTTTACATTTGGTTCCGAGCATTACTGAACTAGTTAGCCTTAATTTTATCACCTGAGTTATGCAAATAATATCTGAAGCTAGCTATACAAACATTTATTTTGATCACCTAAATGGGCCCCACCAGTCAGCCATCCTGCCCACCCTAAAATTTGAAGCTGGAGCCGCCACTGTAGATTGTATTTTGCTGCGGCAGCTGGTTGGTCTGGCTCAACTAAGGACTTAATGAGTGTAGAGGTATCTCCCACCGGAAGCCACTCTGTCATGCAGCAAGTGTTGCCCTCTCCATAGCAACAGATGCATCACTCTGCTATCAAAGCGAGTTGTGTGTACAATGCTTAACTCCCAAACTGTCACCTGAGGGATCAATTCCCAATACTTTCAGGTGACAAGCATTATTCATATTTACGCACTTTTAAAGTGTCTTCTTATTGTTTGTTCAGACACCCTGGACTGAACTGGGCGCAGCTTCAGTACTACTTGAGTACTTGGATACAGCTCCCCCTGAACCAATCAGGAGTTACCGTACTTCTTTTGCATCAATTTGCATCAATTAGATTATTAAAAACAGCATCTCTATTTGTTACATTATTTATAGGAATATTGTGTGCTGAAGAACTCCGCTTTTGGTCTGGAGATAGGTTTGAGGAGTCCAGCAGTTAGAATGCAACAACTGTGTTATGATGATGAGAGGGATTGAAAAACGGAGTCGACTGATAGAAAAATCTACCTATAGAGAGAGTCTGACATTAAGAAAAAAAAAAAAACCCTCTTCTATGTTGCTGTCACTTACAGTAGGTAGTAGAAATCTGACAGAAGTGACTGAAATCTGACTGAAGCGTTTTTGGACTAGTCCATCTCTTCATGGGGGAATGAGATTTATTTATTTATTTATTTATTTTCAAAAGCACTTAGTGAATGGCAGTTGCTTTGTTCAACTGCCAAAAAACTGTAGCGAGCAGGGAAGATGGCCAGCATCATTGTTTAAATCCTTTTTAGGGAATAACTTTATAAAGTATAAAAGCCTTGCTGAGAATCCCCTATAAAGAGACTAGTCCAAAACCTGTCGCTTCTGTCAGATTTCTACTACTTACTGTAAGTGACAGCAACATAGGAGAAAAGTAATTTATGGCTCATTTTACTGTGGGAAAAAAATGTACTTATTTGTCTATGTTTGCCAATATTTTAAATTTTTTCACCATAGTGCCCCTTTAATAATACTTTAAAACCTTTCCAAGATTTTCAATAACAAACATTAAATCCAGGTCCAGTTCTCCATTACTTGAAGAACTGCTACCCAAAAGCAGAACGGAGATCACAAATTCAAAGAGAAATAATTTAAATCTTAATGCTCACCGCCCGATGGATGAAGATTGATCTAGTGACGCCCCCCTCACGACAAGCATTCGACGATCAATCCTCCTACCGGCGGGTACACACGACGTATCAGGACAGGCACAAGTGGGAAGTCAAGCAATTGTGGTACTTTGCGCAAAGGCGCTGGGGATATTAAAGATCTGATCCACCAAGTTGGTTGTCATAGCCATGCATTCCTAAAGTCATTTTCTTGATCGTGCGCCTATACCCACATCGAGAGATCGTCCTGGGAACGGACCTTAAAGAGAACCCGAGGTGGGGATCTTAGAATGAAATCTATACACAGAGGCTGGGTCTGGCTATAGTGCCCAACCTCTGTTGCTATTTGAATCCTCCCTAAATACCCCCTGCGCTCCGCTCTCCCCCATAAATTACAGCCGCGCTGTCGACACGCAGTGTGTCGCAGCAGGCTGTGTTTGCCTCCCTAGTTTCACTCACGCCAAACCCCCGCCTCCTGCAGAGCGCCGGGCCCCGACCCGTCCCTGCCCTCCCCGCTGATTGGAGGGAAGGGACGCACCAGGGACCGGCTCTCTGCAGGAGGCGGGGGAGCGGCGTGAGCGACATTAGCTAGGTAAACACAGCCCGACAGCGCGGCTGTGATTTATGGGCTAGAGCAGAGTGCAGGGGGGACTTAGGGGGGATTCAAATAGCAACAGAGGCTGAGCACTATAGCCAGACCCAGCCTCTGTGTATAGATTTCATTCTAAGATCCCCACCTCGCATTCTCTTTAAGACTTTAAATCTGGTGTTATAAATCAGCTCTTCTAATGGATCCTGGGTAACTGTGATCTTTCAGTTCTTATGGAAGACATCAGCTGGCATGCTGCGTCACAAGGCAATGATGTCACTGCTGTTAATAGACCATGCCAGGCTGAGTCAGCACACAACCATTGAAAAGCTGCATAAAATGAATCACACAGCAGCTCATTGTGTGAACAGACTAATTTTACCTTACACTGCCATGTCACTAGTATAAGTGGGTTATACTGGTGACAGGTTAACGTTAAGTAGATTTCCAATTGTGGGTGCTGATCCCTGCCAAACAAGTGCCTAAAAGTATATACATCTTTACGCTTTGTTCGATGACATACCTTTTCCATTGTCCATTATTAAATCTCAAAGCTGCAATCATTAGAAATTAGATTATATTGTAATAAAAAAAAGGAGACAAAAAAAACCAAAAAACTTTTCAGCATAAAGGTGAAGTGACCAGTAGTGTAATTTCAATGCTGCAATTACACTTATAATGTCAGTTACTGCATTAATGTACAAGAGGCATAATTGTAGCTGGTAATTACACTTTTTCAACAAGTCCATAGTAAAGGTGTAATTAGGGACTATAATAGAATTCAAAATAGCCTGTAGATATTTAGATTCTGTTGAATTTATTATATAATCGCATAATTAGGGTCACAAGGCAGCAGAAATATATGCGTAGTCAGTCCCTCCTGCTTACATTTTATGTGTAGCGCATTATATGGTCTGTGATTTAAATGGTAATAAGAGAGAATCTGGGGGGCGGGATCAGTTTAAGAGGTGAATAGCTGTGACTTACGCATGCAGCTGTCTGATGCAGAATGGCACGCACTATTCATACCATATACATGAGACAAAAGAATAAACTAGCAAGAGCAGGGATGTGCTCCTATAGGTTTTTGAAAGCCATCAGCCATACCTTTGCCAGTGCAGTAAACAAATTACAGCTTTTATCTATGGGGGAGAATAAAGCTTGTGATTCCTGCAGAAAGTGATGACTCTATGCAGGATGGCTCTTGTGAAGGGGGATTACAGGCTGTACTGGGAGTGAATTGTTGATGTAAGACTTTATTATTATTTAGTATTTATATAGCGCCGACATCTTCCGCAGCGCAGTACAGAGTATATTGTCTTGTCACTAACTGTCCCTCAGAGGAGCTCACAATCTAGTCCCTACCATAGTAATATGTGCTATGTGTATGTATCGTGTAGTGTATATGTTGTAGTCTAGGGCCAATTTAGGGGGAAGCCAATTAACTTATCTGAATGTTTTTGTGATGTGGGAGGAAACCAGGGTGCCCGGAGGAAACCCACACAAACACGGGGAGAACATACAAACTCCTTGCAGATGTATTTAGCACATACTTTTAGAGTTCATCATTTATAATAAAAGTGTATATGAAATAATAGCTAGAAGCTCACTAGGTAAAAGCTTTGGTGGAGTATGCTGAACTCAAAGCCAATCCATGCTGCTGTGTGTCCATATGGCTTTCTCTTCAGACATTTACACAGGAAGTGTGATATTACCTCCATTTCTGCAACACTGTAGATACTTTAAACATGCTTTGTGTATGGTAGCAGTGGCCTATAACATGCATTTTTGCCAACATCTGTGTACATATTACTTTATCTACCCCCTTTCGTAGTTTTAAAGAGCATTAAAACTGGAACACGTGGCTTCAACCTTACTGTTTATTTTAGGTCATACCAAAATGCTGGGAGTAGTTGAAGGTAGGTAATAACTGTGCGGTTGGGCTGGTATGGACAATAACTGGAGAAATGGTCTACTGTGGGCAGTAACTGAGGACACAAGCAAATGTGGGCAATAACTGGGGAAGTGGACTAGTATGGGCAGTAACTGTGGAGATGAGCCAGTATGGGCAATAGCTGGGGATAGTGACCAGTATGGGTAATAGTTGGAGAGACAGGCCTTTGTGTTCAGGCCAGTGATGGGCCAGTGTGGGCAGTAACTGGGCCAGTGTGGGCAGTAACTGGGGACATGAGCAAATGTGGGCAATAACTGGGGAAGTGGACTAGTATGGGCAGTATCTGCGGAGATGAGCCAGTGTGGGCAATAGCTGGGGATGGACCAGTATGGGTAATAGTTGGAGAGACAGGCCTTTGTGTTCAGGCCAGTGATGGGCCAGTGTGGGCAGTAACTGGGCCAGTGTGGGCAGTAACTGGGGAGATGGGCCAGTGTGGGCAGTAACTGGGGGGATGGGCCAGTGTGGGCAGTAACTGGGGAGATGGGCCAGTGTGGGCAGTAACTGGGGAGATGGGCCAGTGTGGGCAGTAACTGGGGAGATGGGCCAGTGTGGGCAGTAACTGGGGAGATGGGCCAGTGTGGGCAGTAACTGGGGAGATGGGCCAGTGTGGGCAGTAACTGGGGAGATGGGCCAGTGTCCCCAGTAACTGGGGAGACGGGCCAGTATGGGCAGTAACTGTGGAGATGGGCCAGTGTGGGCAGTAACTGGGGAGATGGGCCAGTGTGGGCAGTAACTGGGGAGATGGGCCAGTGTGGGCAGTAACTGGGGAGATGGGCCAGTGTGGGCAGTAACTGGGGAGATGGGCCAGTGTGGGCAGTAACTGGGGAGATGGGCCAGTGTGGGCAGTAACTGGGGAGATGGGCCAGTGTGGGCAGTAACTGGGGAGATGGGCCTGTGTGGGCAATAGCTGGGGAGATGGGTCGGTGTGGGCAATAGCTGGGGAGATGGGTCGGTGTGGGCAATAGCTGGGGCGATGGGTCGGTGTGGGCAATAGCTGGGGAGATGGGCCTGTGTGGGCAATTGCTGGGGAGATGGGCCTGTGTGGGCAATAACTGGGGAGATGGACCTGTGTGGGCAATAGCTGGGGAGATGGGCCTGTGTCGGCAATAGCTGGGGAGATCATTTGCCTTATGCTACATATTTAAAGACAATCTGCTGCCTCTGAAGAAGCGGGTCCTCCCGTGAAACAGCTGTAAGGCTAGATTTTTTGCATGTACATTGAAGGTGTCGGGTGTATCATTAAATAGTTGACTATATTTCACACCAAAGCAATACGAGCAGACATATCTAGGAGACAAATCGTCTACCTAGTCACTTTGTTAAGTATATAGACTGGGGGGATAGGTCTCCGACCTAAATGAACATACTACTAACAGAAAAAAGAACTGACACCCCCACTGTTCTATAATAATTAGCTCAAGGCGATAGCCTAAATATAGATCAAGACACCTGAGTAAGTGACAACTCTTTATTCAAAACCAGCTCAAAAATATAAAAACAATTAAAAACAGGCAGCCAGACCTGGTATACAAGCCCCTAAATAACATGGGTACATAAACAAGTCAAGTGTATAATAAATGAATAGTTCTCCTGGGCATCTCTGTGATAAAGTATATAGCGATGTCCCAAAATATAAATAATCAGTAAAGTGCTCCGCCTTACTGATCTTCCCTTCAGGGGAATAACTTTTTTCATTGCACATGATCTGATTGTTTACATTTATATGGTTTATCCTTTGTATATTTGCACTACAGATATTGTGGGACATTTTTCATGATATCTCACTATTTCAGCTGAGCACAGGTTGATAAGCACTTGCACCTTATATTGAGCAAGGAACTTTATAGGAGATTTTTTATCTGTATATATTGTCATATATTTCTCCTGGGATACTGGTCTGTGAAGCAGATGTCTCTAGCACTTTACTGATTATTTATATTTTGGGACATCGCTATATACTTTATCACAGAGATACCCAGGAGAACTATTAATTTATTATACACTTGACTTGTTTATGTACCCATGTTATTTAGGGGCTTGTATACCAGGTCTGGCGGCCTGTTTTTAATTGTTTTTATATTTTTGAGCTGGTTTTGAATAAAGATTTGTCACTTACTCAGGTGTCTTGATCTATATTTAGCATTTCAAAGTATTTTATTAGCAGTAAACATAAATACAGCCAAAAAGTATGCTAAGAATAGCAACATTTTTATATAAAACATAACATTTGATTGTCATAACAATAGACAATCAAGAAAACAATGACCGATAAACCAAAACAACAATATTTTCACGAAGATAGAGCATATATTCAGTATTAAATCAGACAAAGAAAAAAATAAAAAATACCAAGATATAATAAATTACAAGTTAGTTAATGTATAATGAAGACCCACCGCTTCCAAATCTTTAATCCACACTGACCAAATGTTATTAAATTTTGCCATATTGTCATTTAACATTGCATTAACCTTCTCACTTATCATAATACTAGAAATTTGAGAAAAAGTCTCAGAAACATGGATCTGGGGAGACCTCCATCTTCTAGCAATAGTAATTCTAGCGGCTGAAAATATATGTTGAACTAATTTTTGTTCGCTATTTAAAATATTAGGAATCTGAAATCCTAAGAGAAATATCCAAGGATCCTTCTTAACATGAATTTTTAATAGCTTATTAATTTTTTTAGTTATTAGATTCCAAAACTTTGCAACTTTCGGACATAACCACCAAATATGTAGGAGGTCTCCCCTTGCTCCACAGTTCCTGAAACATAGGTCAGAATTGCTTTCATTAAAATGCTTCATTATATGTGGCGTAATGTAAGATCTATGGAGCAATTTGAGTGAAGTCTCCAAAATGGAATAATATAAACTATTACTAGATAATAATTCGCAGGCACCAAACCACTCCATTGATGATTTTTCTGATCCTAAATCTTTTTCCCAACTAGTCATAAATGAGTGTTTATAATCAGGCTTTGGATCAGTCATAGTGGAGTATAGCATTGAAATTCTACCTTTTCTCAACGGTTGAACCATACAGACTCTTTCAAATTGAGTGGGATCCTTTATACATTTAGATTTCAAATAACGCTTAAAAAAATTGTAGTAGGTGGAAAATTCTAAAATCCTTTCAAAAGACAATGACCAATTTTTTTGAATTTGTCTCAAAGTTAAAAATTTGTTAGATTTATATAAATGACAAATTTTAGAAAGAGGCAATTGAAGATCTGATCTCCAAATAAGATTATTGATCTATCGCCTTGAGCTAATTATTATAGAACAGTGGGGGTCTCAGTTCTTTTTTCTTTTAGTATTAAATAGGTGACTACTCTGCAATTGGTGCCCGGACAATTTTTTTATTTTTTCTTCTCTTTCGTGTCATATTTAAAGACAAATTCTTACATTTGTTCAGGATAATGGCAAAAATATGTATTTATGCCTTGCCTTTTTAATTAGCTTTACTTGATTTACTTTGATTTTTCCATGCCAGGTCTTACAGATGCTGTCCTGTATGTAACGTGTTTTCATGCTAGCAACCTATCCTACATGTGCAGTATAAAAAAAAAATCAATCCCAAAAATGAAAGGAATGTCTAAAGCAATAAAACAGTACTGATAAGCTCTATCAGTAATAAGGATACAGCCTCTGCTGCTGGCAGGAAGTCAGGCAGTTGGTGGTCGCTCTCACATCTCAGAAGTTTTCTGAGCTTTGACTCACAGTTCTAGAGTTTTCCTCAGGCAAAAGAAGGCAAATATAGACCGATCATAAATAAGCTTGTATTTATTTGGCAATAAAAACTCACAAATTATCTAAAGAAACCCAGTGATTACTTTCTAATTATCATATTTCTATGGCATACTTGAGATTTCTGGGATGAATATACTGCTGCCCCTGGAGGGTTTTCAAAGCAAGTTTCTATCATGGTGTATCATGTGAAGATAATTCAAGGCTTCAACGAGAAAAGTTGTGAGGATTCAGTATGGCTTAGTAAATAAGCTTGATCTGCTTGATCTACAAGCACTAGCATCTCTAAGGCTTGGTTCACACATAAAAAGGTGTCCAGTCAATTTTTGACAGTTGGCATCAGGTTTGTATGCGTTTCTGTGGCTGGGTTCACACATAAAAAGTGTTCCTTTCTGGTCCAGTCAGGTAAAACTAGAAAACGGATGTAAAAATAGGACAGGACAGGAAATGTACACCTTTAATGTGTGAACGAAGCCTTACTGAAATGTGCTTTAGGTTACTCTATATTGATGTACCCCTGTGGTGATTATGCTGTTCTGCTTCATTTGTTCTGAAACACACTTTTCTTATTCTGATAATGTGTTTTAAAAAAACTTGGATTAAAACGAGAGATGTGATGGTTCTTTCTGCAAGTTTTGAATACGGGACTGATTTAGGCATAATGGATACTATTCTATTAATGCCAATTTACAAATCATTTGACAGATTCTCTTGAATTACCTTCTGATTTTCGGAGTCTCTGTACACCAGACCAAAGTAGTCTTTTTCCAGGAGGTTCAGATGTTCACACACTTTGTCAAAGAGAACCTGGCCTTTGGAACGTTTCTGCAAAGCAGAGAAAACATATTTTAGTTGACAGAGTTGATATATGACCATCAGCAAATTTGTAAATTGCTCAAATATTCCAAGCCTATACATTTCTTCAGATTTGTTGTGCCCTTTTAATGGTGCATTAATTCTATAGAATGCCTGAAGCGATTAGGCAAAGTACGAAATGTCTGTTTCATTACGTACTTTGCCTAGGCATTCTATAGAATGCCTGAAGTCGTTCAGACAAAGTGTAGAATACCCGGTTCTCTATAGAATGCCTGCTTTGTTTCTCACACTTTGACTGTAACAGCTGCATACCTATGCTGTCAGTGAGGCTAGTGATGATGATGGGTGCATGCATGCTGATATTTCACTGTTTGTGGAAAGTGCTGCTGTGAAGAAGGAGCCTTCAGCTGCTGACACCATGGGGAGCCCATAAACAGGAAAGAGGAGAGAAAAGCTGGACATGTGCAGGGGAAAAATGGCAGTTGGGTTTTGGCAGTTGAAGGCTAGTGAGGGGGAGGAGCCTGAAAAGCCCATGATGCAGCAAAAAAAAAAAAATAAGTTTAAGGTGCCCATACATGGTACAATTATCCTTTTTTTTTCGATTAGATAATTTAGTTCGATTATTCCGTTAGATCGAATATAAAGATTTTACCAGCATGTCCGATCAGATTTTTCTCGAAAAAAACGGGATAACTGAATTTCTTGATCGTAAAAAATAATATTTCAACTTTCATTCGATTTGATCATTTAGATCGAATAAACGGGAAAAATCGAACGTTTTTATTGTATCGTGTATGGGCACCATTAGAGTCATGATACAATGCTCTACTTGGCAGCAAGAAATAAGCATAATTTTTTTGTGAAAAAATAGAGGCAGAGACTAAGGAAGAGACCAGCCATTGGTGAGACTGACAAAGCAAAGCAGAGGCACAGACAAGAGAGCACTACTGAAAAAACTAAAGTAAGGAAGAGAAAGAGAGCTGCAGACATGACGGGAGAGGAGAGAGACCACTCACATCTACAGGCAGTCCGGTTGTACATTCACTGTATATGTTACAGGCAAAGTACGAAAATTCAGGCATTCTATAGAATGCCTAGGCAAAGTACGTAACAAAAACAGACATTTCGTACTTTGCCTAAAATGGTCAGGCATTCTATAGAATGCCTGAATTTCGTACTTTGCCTGTAACATATATAAGGAAATTGATAATCTACCACACACAGACCATTCAATTTTCATAAAAATTGATCAGAAAAATCCAGCACTCCTGATATATTTTTATCAAATAAAAATGGGAAATACGATTGGTTTTCTTGCTCGAATAAAAAAAAAAACATTTGATTTTTCGGAAAATCCGATCATTTTTATCGAATTGCCGTAAAATTGGATCATTGTATCGTGTGTGGCCAGTAATGCTACAATCTTGATTGTACAATCTTACCACTTCCATGTAATATGAAGGACTACCTAAAGTATCCGCATTTCTAGTACAAAAGGTGGTCACTGTGGGGATACCACTGTCACCTGTATGACAAGGAGAGACCAGGAGCCAAATGGTGCAGTATTGTGGGGTATTAGATGTTAGATTGTAGTATAAGAGTATTTATACTCACAAAGGTGGGTTGCGGTCCCTGCATCCACCATATATCGCCAACGGGGAAATAACCATCCCCGTTTGGTATTCGAGGTCCTACTGGAAGTGGATGGTCGCACTCCTGGTTGGTACTTCTTGGTTGAAGACTGCACCACAAAACCGGAAGGTGAACACCTCCAAAGGAGATGAAACGTATAGTACTGGGGGTGGGGGCTTTACCAATCCAGATAGAAGAACCAACCCAAACCACAGGGTTAATGTAAAAAAAATTAAATAAAAATTATATTATATATATATATATATAAAAAATATATATATAAAAAATATATATATATATATATATATATATATATATATATATATATATACACATATATATATACACACACACACACACACACACACACACACACACACACACACATATATATAGATAAATAGATAGATAGATATATAGATAGATATATAGATATAGATATACACACATACATACACACAGCACGGTCAAAAGGACAATGCGTTTCAAGGGTCTATGCCCGCTTCTTCAGGTCAATACAAGTGCCTTTAAAATATGGTCACAAGAATGGACGCCAGAAATCGGCGTCCATGCTTGTGACCATATTTTGAAGGCACTTGTATTGACCTGAATAATTTAATTTTTTTACATTAACCCTGTGGTTTGGGTTCTTCTATCTGAAGTGGTAAAGACACCTCCCTCCACCTTATTATTATTTTTTTGTTTCATCACATTAAAGAGACACTGAAGCGAAAAAAAAAATTATTATATAATGAATTGGTTGTGTACTATGAATAATTACTAGAAGTTTAGCAGCAAAGAAAATATTCTCATTTTTTTTTCAGGTATATAGTGTTTTTTCTAACATTGCATCATTCTATAATATGTGCAGATTGCACAACACTCAGCATTCAAAATGATTCTTTCAGAGCAGTCTGTGAACTAATGACCTCTCCTCTGTCAGAGAAAAAGTAAATAGTTCAATAACACTTGAGATAATAAAAGTCAGATAACAGCCCTCTCCACGACTTTGAAAGTCCCAGAGCTTAATTGCTTTTTTGCATAGAGATAACAACTGGAGTTTCTTAACTCTTCCTGTACTGGAAACGGTTAGAGTGATGTATCTGATCTTAATGTTTTATTTCTTAGCTGTACTACACATACAAATCATAATATCATAATTTTTTTTTTTGCTTCAGTGTCTCTAACTTTCTTTGGGCGCCTCAACCCCCCCAGTACCTAAAGTATCCATTCAAAGTATATTCACTCAGTTGACCCTTCTAATACATAGATTTGGTAATCAAGAATGTATCATTAGCGGGCACCTTGAAACAGAGGAGGATAAGATAAGTCTGCAATCTGCGGTCATTGTACACTGACCCAGTACCTGGATCACCTTCTATGCAACTTGACAGGACCCTTAATAAACAAAACAAATGGTATTTTAAGAGAAATAGTTCTAAAGTGTGTATGTTCCCTTGCTGAAACTTGGTTTAGTACTCCATTGCCAACCTCCTGCGTTCTTTACAGTTTTCACCAGTTAAATGCAGCTTGTCCTTTTATACCCACTAGAATAAACCTTATCACTGGAGTCTACCATTCCTGAAAAACTGCCTCATATTGCAATGACCTCAGTGCACTTAAAGAACTTTAACTAAGGATTGAACTTCACTCCAATCAGTAGTATCTGATACCCCCTTTCCCATGAGAAATCTACCTATTCTCGAACAGATCATCAGGAGGTATGTGTGACTAATATTGTGGTAAACCCCTCCCACAGTGTGATGGCAGAACCTAGCTCCTGACAGTTTGCTGTCTGTGAACCCCGTTGCATCATGGGAAATAACAGCTTTTTCAAATGCCAATCAAGCAATATCTCCCTCTGTGCATAGAACTCTCAGTAATGAACATTTCGTACAGATCACCTGACAGGTCTCAAGATGTCACCACCAGTGATACATTTCAGAATGTAAATCAGGAAGAGGAAAGATTTTACAATGGGCAATCCTGGACTAAATATCTATAAATGAATATTGTAAACTATAAGCAATTTTTTTCATTATGTTATTTTCACTACAGTTCCGCTTTAAGCCAACCACAAGTGGCATTTTCTATCGCTTAGTCTGGTCATTAAGTTTGGGCGGATGGTTGGCATGGTGACAGCAAATGGTAGACCAGAGATGCCCAGCATGGATTTTTTATTTGGAAAATGAAACCTTTTGGCTATTTTTTTTAATGCACTCCTAATTACAGCATTTCTATTAAAAAGCAGAAGCTGAACTAGGGCTTCAACTGCGGCGTGTACCCTGACACCTGACGTGAGGGTGTCGGCACCTACAGCTGTTAGCGGAGATATGCAATCCTGCAGCTTGGGCTCTCTTACAATGATGAAAAGTGATTAAAAGCAGTTAATTCATCTCAGTGCTCTTCCATAACAGCGACATGACCTTTATAGGTCTGAAGTAAATGTTTCTTTTCTCACACAGCTGAACAGATGAAAAAATTGGCATTAGTGGTCCTTCTGCAACTTAAGAGTGAAGTTCTTCTATTAAGGTTGAGCGCCGCTTATCTTTAAAAATCACATTCCCTCTCCCTGCAGTGTCATGATTTTGACTCAGGCCGGTTTCACACTGCAGATTGGTGGTAGCTGTGCGGTCCAGAGGCGGCACCGCCCAAAACAATCCTTTGCGGATTCCTGAAATTAGAATGCGGTAATCCCCATCTGACAGTAGGCCAAGCATGAACTGACGCTTACCGTCGTGCGCAGAAGTGTAATGCTAAAATATGCTTCTGCGTATGCGCGATGCCTAAAGCTGCGGCGGTCCTTTTCAAAACACGCATGCTACAATAGATTTACATGACTTCCAGTCCTCCACAAGTTGCCACAGGAGCCGCACAGTAACGTAGGTATGCCCTCGCATTAGATAAGGTACTTCCAAGCTCAGCGCACCACACCGCAGGCAATGTGAACTCCCCCATAGACATTCACTGCACTAGCGGTAGGCTGCAGAAAAATGCTGCACCACAACGCGCCAGTGTGAAAGGGCCCTCAAGCTACATACACACTTTCAGCTTTTAAATATGGAAATAATCTTTACAGACCAGTTCAGTCAGCAGTTGTGGATGGAGAACTATACAGACAAGCTGCTTGGATCCTGACTAAATGATGTGTACTGCTGCCTGGAGATGGGTTGGACGCATGAGTGGAACCCTGCAGAGCAAACCTCAAAGAAAGTAACACTAGCTGACCATAGATCGCTGGAGAAAAGGCTAAAGGCATTGGAAGTAGAGGTGTAGCGAACGGTTCGCCGGCGAACGGTTCCAATGCGAACTTCGGGGGTTCGCGTTCGCCTACCAAACGTGAACTTTCCCGGAAGTTCGATTCGCCCCATAAAGCTCTATTGAGCAAAACTTTGACTCCTTATATTACAGCCAGCAGATACATTATTGCCATACACACTGCTCTCAATGCTGGAGGCCCACCCCCCCTCCCTCCTCCAAGTAAGGTCCTTATACTGCCTACACTAATTAGTTAAGGGACAGCTGCTACACACTCTGCTAGGGAGATTTTAATTAGCCTGTTTGTGGGTACCTCCCTCCTCCCACCTCCCTCCTCCTCCTTCTACCTATTCCCTCCTCCCTCCTACCGGAGGGAGGAGGGTCTCATCTGCCAGGGAATTCCAGTATTTCAAAAACCAGCTTATATACCATGATAGGGATTTTGAACTCAAGCCTCAGTGTATGGTAGGCAACTAACATATCCATTGTACCACCAACACTACTAGCTGAAAGTAGCTGAAAGTAGCTGAAAGTAGCCTAGCATGTACCATTTATGCTTAATGCAAGAGTAAAATTAGACAAGACAAATAACATTTATATCACACTTTTCTCCTGGCAGACTCAAAGCACCAGAGCTGCAGCCACTAGGGCACACTCTATAGGCAGTAGCACAGATATGTAGCCAGACATGGCCTTGTATTTTGTGTTCAACAGTTGTCAAGAGAAAAATTAGACAAGATAGCAGTGTTAGGAAGACTTGCCTAAGGTCTCCGACTGAATAGGTGCTGGCTTACTGAACAGACAGAGACGAGATTCGAACTCTGGTCTCCTGTGTCAGAGGCAGAGCCATTCACCATTACACCATGCAGCCAAAAAAAAAACCTGTTTATTTGGGCAATTTCAATGGTAGTGATGCTAACGTACATAAATCGCAGCCATGGCCGTTAGCAACGTCTGAATTTCACAAAATGTCTCATGCAGGTAGAAGACATATTGTTAGACTTGGGCTCCAAAGATGGGTTCCATACATCTCTGCAAACCAGAGTTACAGGGGTCCAAAATTGGTAAAATCCCTCATAGGCTTTCATTGGCTCCCTATTTCACTTTCCAAAATCTCACATCTTTTCAAAGGGCAATGGCTCAGCAGTACCAAATTTTCTAGCATTGTAGGGACTCTTAGGGGGATCATGACTGGTGAGTTTTGCCACTGCTGAGCCATTGCCCTTTGAAATGGTGTGAGATTTTGGAACGGTAAATAGTAGGCCCAATGAAAGCCTATAAGGGATTTTACCAATTTTGGAGCCCTGTAACTCTGGTTTGCAGAGATGTAGAGATCCCATCTTTGGAATCCAAGTCTAACAATATGTCTTCTACCTGCATGAGACATTTCGTGAAATTCAGACGTTGCTAACGGCCATGGCTGTGATTTATGTACGTCAGCATCACTACCATTGAAATTGCCCAAATAAACAGGTTTTTGTGACCCTAGGCTATGACCTCTTTGGCCTAGGGGCCCGAAACTCACCAGTCATGTTCCCCCTAAGGGTCCCTACAATGCTAGAAAATTTGCCACGGCTAAGCAATTGCCCTTTGAAAAGATGTGAGATTTTAGAAAGTGAAATAGGGAGGCAATGAAAGCCTATGGGGGATTTTACCAATTTTAGACCCCTGTAACTCTGGTTTGCAGAGATGTAGGGAACCCATCTTTGGAGCCCAAGTCTAACAATATGTCTTCTACCTGCATGAGACATTTCGTGAGATTCAGACGTTGCTAACGGCCATGGCTGCGATTTATGTACCTCAGAATTGCCACCATTGAAATTGCCCAAATAAACAGGTTTTTGTGACCCTAGGCTATGACCTCTTCGGCCTAGGGGCCCGAAACTCACCAGTTATGATCCCCCTAACAGTTCCTACAATGCTAGAAAATTTGCTGCATGGCAGTGGCTGCATGGTGTAATGGTGAATGGCTCTGCCTCTGACACAGGAGACCAGAGTTCGAATCTCGTCTCTGTCTGCTCAGTAAGCCAGCACCTATTCAGTAGGAGACCTTAGGCAAGTCTTCCTAACACTGCTATCTTGTCTAATTTTTCTCTTGACAACTGTTGAATACAAAATAGAAGGCCATGTCTGGCTACATGTCTGTAAGCAGTGGCTGCATGGTGTAAAGGTGAATGGCTCTGCCTCTGACACAGGAGACCAGAGTTCGAATCTCGTTTCTGTCTGTTCAGTAAGCCAGCACCTATTCAGTAGGAGACCTTAGGCAAGTCTTCCTAACACTGCTATCTTGTCTAATTTTTCTCTTGACAACTGTTGAACACACACAAAAGGTGGGAGGAGGGAGGTGGGAGCCCACAAGAGGCTAATTAAAATCTACCTAGCAGAGTGTGTAGCAGCTGTCCCATAACTAATTAGTGTAGCCAGACAACTGAGTCAAATGGTATAAGGACCTAGCTTGAGGGAGGGTGGGCGGGTCCTCCAGCAGTGATGTGTATTTCATTCAATCATGTCTGCCTCCAGGTGTTAGAGCCTTTGAAACATGTTTTTCATCATTTTTTTACAAAGTTCGCCTCCCCATTGAAGTGTATTGCGGTTCGCGAACTTTTTCGCGAACCGAACCTTTCGCGGAGGTTCGCGAACCGAAAATCGGAGGTTCGCGACATCTCTAATTGGAAGACGCCTGTACACACTTTCCATTTTCAGCAGAGACCATCACAAATAAGGATTTCATACTAGGAAAAATTAAAAAAATATATTTTGCATTGTGCCTCTTCCACATAGGAGGCTGAAGGGGGTGAATTCACTGCCCATCAACTGCTCCCTGCTAGATGCTGGGAAGCATTAAGTATGAGTAGTTGGGAGGTGTCAGTTTCCTGGATTCATATCATAGCGCGGCCAGAGTTGTACTAAGGCGTGACATAATGCAGTTTCCTGCAGCTGGGTAACCAGATGGGGCTGACACAGATGGGGTTACAAGCACTGCCGTTTGGCTGCATGAAGTTTCAGCCTGTGGGTGCTCAATAGTTGGCAGCTAAGTGGGCAATTCAGCCATCTGTGTGAAAGAAGGTCTTGTCAGATGCCCGAGATCATTACTGATAACTGGAACATGTAGACTGACATATAGGTTTTTCAGGAATGTATGTATAAGAACATGCTTAGCGTTTGTAATTGCTATCGGCAATTACTAGTGGGTCCCAGCCCTAGAGACTGTTTACTTGTTACAGTAGAAAACGCACAGAACTGAGAAGATGCACAATGCATCGTAAACTGCTATAATACCAAGTTAAGACTTCATACTGGAGATGAAGACACCTCTCTAATGAATGTGTGTTTATCAGAGATTGTCTTTAAATGCAGCATTTTGTTGATTTTAACTTAAACTACAGATTTCTTTTAATGGAATATATGGCCCTAAAAAGCCAATATGTGGTTTAGAGGGATGGCTTTCAGGGACATAAAGGAATGATTTGCATATTTCACCAACTGAATGTAATGCATTATGAAACATTGCTTTTTGCTCATGTGAAAGTGAATTCTTCAAATACTTTCTACTTTAGGAAGGCAAAATTGTAATGGAAATGCAAATTTGGGTTTAATTGCAGTTTGTCTTTAAAGCTGAAAACAACAAAGAAAAAAAATTAAAACATACCCATCAGTCTTTTTATTGCAATAAAAAAGGTCTGCACTGCAGTAAAGTACCATAGATGTGCTTCTTATTTTACTGTCAGCAGTCAGTGCCTAGGCATGAGTGGATGAGTGATCGGTCAAGCGTAAAATTTGTGAAAATGACTAACCAATCAACTGGTCCATAATTTAGGCTACTTTCAAAGTGGGACATTGCGTTTTGATGCGACGTTAAAGTCGCAACGTAAACTAACTAAGCAAAGTCCCAAAAACTCACAACGCAACTTAATGCCCAGTTATCGTTGCATACAGTAGTAGAGCATACTGGCAATGAAAAGTATGCCTCCAAGTCATTACGGAGCATGTGCAAACAGTCCAACACAGTTAACAACGTCTATAACGCACAGAATGCAGCACCTTCTAATAATGCTACACGTTACAAACAAACGAAACGTGTGCACTGTGAATGTCACACAGACTTAGTATTGCTGTGCGTTAGTCCAAGTTAAAACATTTTCTAACGTGCGACTTTAACATCACACTGTGAAAGAGGCCTAACGGTTTGGAGTAGGCCTACATCAGGGGTCTGCAACCTTTAAGACATAAAGAGCCACTTGGACCCGTTTCCGAAAAGAGAAAAAAACTGGGAGCCGCAAAACCATTATAAAACAAATCGTTAGCAGATATGACCCCCATATGCACAAATCGTTAGAAGATATGACCCCCATATGCACAAATCGTTAGCAGATATGACCCCCATATGCACAAATCGTTAGCAGCTATGACCCCCATATGCACAAATCGTTAGCAGATATGACCCCCATATGCACAAATCGTTAGCAGATATGACCCCCATATGCACAAATAGTTAGCAGATATGACCCCCATATGCACAAATCGTTAGCAGATATGACCCCCATATGCACAAATCGTTAGCAGATATGACCCCCATATGCACAGATAGTTAGCAGATATGACCCCCATATGCACTGATCGTTAGCAGATATGACCCCCATATGCACCGATCGTTAGCAGATATGACCCCCATATGCACTGATCGTTAGCAGATATGACCCCCATATGCACTGATCGTTAGCAGATATGACCCCCATATGCACTGATCGTTAGCAGATATGACCCCCATATGCACTGATCGTTAGCAGATATGACCCCCATATGCACAGATAGTTAGCAGATATGACCCCCATATGCACTGATTGTTAGCAGATACGACCCCCATATGCACAGATAGTTAGCAGATATGACCCCCATATGCACAGATAGTTAGCAGATATGACCCCCATATGCACAGATAGTTAGCAGATATGACCCCCATATGCACAGATAGTTCGCAGATATGACCCCCATATGCACAATCCAAGCAGATCTGAAAAAAAAAAACCATTTACTCACCTCGTCAGAAGACCTCCTGTCACGATGTCCTCCTGTCCCGACCTCCGGTCCCGACCTAGTGGCGTGCAACTCCCACGATGCTCTACCTACGTCACATCCTGCCTGCAGGGCTACGGGAAAATGGCCGCCCGAAGCCCTGCACGGCACTGGTCCGGCGGCCTCTCTGATAGGCTGCCGGCCAGCAACTACAGCACACGTCACATGCGCCCCGCAGCCAGTCAGCCACTGAAACCGGAGCCGCGGCGAAGGAGAAAAAGAGCCGCATGCGGCTCCGGAGCCGCGGGTTGCCGACCCCTGGCCTACATTATACTGTATTTGGCGCTTTGAGTCCGCCAGGAGAAAAGCGCAATATAAATGTTATTTGTCTTGTCTTGTATGTGACCTCTTTTATACAAGCTCGACTGGGTCTTTCATCTCTGATTTAATGAACGTAGAATTTTTATGTTTAATGTATTTTATTTCTTTTGAGAGTTTAAGTCACTTTGTGATTAATTATTGATGTAAAGAAATAATCCTAGTGTGTTGGACCAACAGTACAGCTATCCTTGAGTAAGTATTGTATTGGTTACTCTGATGATGCTTTTGACTTCTAACCTCAGTTTGGTTGCTGCCAGCACTAGCTGTATTGTGTTTTTGTATAAATAACCTGACTTTGGGTCAAAAGCAGGTAGGCCAACTATATGGGCAATAAGGAGTTGGGGGTGCAAGTCTTTAATTTGTGTTAATTGTGCTTTAACAAATATTACTGGATGATGAACTTAATAAGCAAGCCCAAGTAAGAACAGATTAACAATACATTACTATATTGTGCAAAGCAAAAAAAAAAAAAAAACACGTTTACACACACACATAACTATGAAGGACTCTCGTTTACCCCAAAATATTGAGTGTTTATAATTTGCTTGTTAGGCATCCTATTATTCATATTCCCATACATGCAGAGATTGGAGAGATACACCTACTGCCAGCATTACTCAACTGGCATCAGTGTGTAGCTTTGATTTAGACTGCAGCAAATGCCAAGCTTCCAGGTTGATTGAAGACAGATAAGCGCACGCACGCACGCACACACACACACACTGAAAAGGAAGGACTTAAAAAAAAAAATATACAAAGCACTGTAGCTGCTGTTGACAGGTTAAAATCAGGTCCGCTATTTCCAAAGAGAAAAATGTAGTATTTTAAGGCAATTTTCCTTCAAGTGAGCTGTATTTTATACACATTTTCGGCACTGGACAAACAATTCCAAAATTCTGCAATTGACGGCAATCAAGAAGCGGTTTCTTGTGCAATTTAACCCTCGCAACAAGCAAGTTGTCGTTAATGTTCTAGTCATCGGCCACAATGATTTCCAGTCACATAACTAATTGCACATTGTTTTTTTTCTAGATCAGCATGGTGAACTTCAATGTGATTCTTTCAGCAATGAAGACAAGGGAAAGCAAGGCTTTGTTCACATCTAAAATCGCAATAGCTGAGACCAGCATTTTGCGATTTTGTGAGTGATTTTTTTTTCCCCTCCCGGCGCTTACCTGCGCGCTTCGATTTTGTATAAAGTGCTTTTCTAAGTGCTTTTGCAGAGTGATTTGTTTGTTCACTTCCTGACAAGTAAGAAAGTGAACTCTTTAACCCAGAAAAGAATACATACAATGTACTTCTTCTTAAAAGCGCTGGGGAAATCGACATACAAAGGGCTTTTTCAAGCGTTTTGCGATTTCCCTATACCTTCCATTGAGGCAAAGCGCCCCAAAAATGGTACAGGCAGCGCTTTGGTGAGCGGATCAGAATCAAACCACTTAGATGTGAACACTCTCATAGGGAATCATTGCTCAAGTGCTTTTAGGGCGATTTTTAAAATAGTCTGCGCTTAAAAAAAAAGGCAAAAACGCCATAGTTGTGAACAAGCCCTAAGGGCTCGTTCACACTAGAGGCGTTTTTGGCCATTTAAGCACTGATGTTTTTTCTAAAACGCCCTGAAAGCGGCTACACCATGCTTCTCTATGGTGTAGTTTAGATTGGAGCTTTCCGTCTGCGTTCCGCTCAGAAAAGCGCTGCATGGGCCATTTTTGGAGGCAATTTTGCCTCAATGGAAGGTATAGGAAACACACAAACGTTCACAAAATTGCTTTGTGCAGCGACTACGTTCGCTTTTTTAAGAATAAATACATTGCATTTAATTATTTTCCGGATCAAAGAGTTCTCTTCCTGACTGAAGTCAGGAAGTGAAAAAACAGAATCGCTCTGCAAAACCGCCGGGAATTGTAAAGAAAAATCATGTAAAAAAAACAATGAATCGCCAAACAGAGATGGACACGTGGACGGAAAACAATGTGAACAAGGCCTAGGAGAATATTTCATAAATACAAACAGGGTGACCCCAACCCTTTGATTGCCAACAATAACCTAATCCATCCAAATCTCAAAGCCAAATTACCCAGATGAATCCTGATGCTTAATTTACCCAGTCAGAGCTAGGGATGATCAATGATAGGGCTGCACGATATATCGTTTTTAAATCGAAATCGCGATGTGCATCATGACGATTTCAGTATCGTCAGAGTGGCGATTTTTTTTCATTGCGGCTGTTTTTCCGCGTTCAATGCTGTCCCCAGCATTGCACGCGTACATCATCGGCGTGTTACTATGGTGCGCTTCCTCCTTCCGGCCAGAAGGAGGAGTGAGGCACTGAATGGAGGAATGCACGGCCAGCAGCACTTGTGAGGAGGAGGATAGTGCGTGACACTGCCGCTATTTCAGATAGGAAGCTGCGCTGCGCTGAAGCACGCATTGTTTACTCTGATCCACCGCACAGTCACCCAGGCTCTCTTGCGCAGCGGGGACCAGAGAACACGTGGCAGAGAGATAGACCACACACAGACTGTATACAGGCTGTATACAGCACACAGTGCAGCGTCCTGTTAAAGCCACTCTAGCTGTCCGTTTACACAGACAGTAGCTGTAAAGAGCTTTGCTGGCATTTTGAGGTGAAAAGGGCAGGATCCTTAGCCTCGCATCCCATCAGATAGCAATATGGGCAGTGACACCAGTAATGACAGCAAAGATCAGATTACAGCTAGAGCTGTCTGTGTAAACGGTGGACTGTGCTGTATACAGCATGTATACAGTCTGTGTGTATGCTCTATCTGCCTGGTCCTGCTGTACTGTCACAGGCTCTGCTTCATGCCCATGCAGCTTAGCCACTACTTTAACTAGCCTGTCTGCCTAGTGCTTCAGGCTTAACAGTGACAGTTGCAGAGTAGTCATTGTAGCTGCAGGGGTTAAGTGTAGTGTAGCTGGGAATGGGGGCAGAAGGTGGTAGTGCATTGTAGCATAGTTGGTGGGCATCAGGAGTTAGCTCAGTGTGTTATTGATGGGAATCAGAGGTTAGCATTGTGCAGTGAAGTTTAATTGGTGGGGCATCAAGATTCAAGTTAGCATAGTGTAGTGTATTGGTGGATGATCAGGTGTTAGGCCTAGTGCACACCAGAGCGTTTCCGCTGCGGTTTGCGATCCGCTTGCGGGTGCGGATCCGCTAGGGTAATGTATTTCAATGGGCTGGTGCACACCAGAGCGGGAGGCATTTTGCAGAAACGCATACTCCCGGGCTGCTGCAGATTTTGGATTGCGGATGCGTTTCTGCCTCAATGTTAAGTATAGGAAAAACGCAAACCGCTCTTAAAAACGGCACTTCAGAGCGGTTTGCCAGGCGGTTTTTGTTACAGTAGCTGTTCAGTAACAGCTTTACTGTAACAATACATGAAATCTACTACACCAAAAACGCTTCACAAAACCGCAAAATGCTAGCTGAAACGCTGCAGAAAAAGAAAAAGCGTTTCAAAATCTGCTAGCATTTTGCGGATCTGCTAGCGGTTTTTGGTGTGCACCAGGCCTTAGAGTGTAGTGGGGGCAATGTGAATTTAGTGCTAAAGATTGATTTGAAGAAAATCGTGAAAAAAATCGAAATCGCAATTTTTGAGAGAAAAATCGCAATTTCAATTTTTTTCTAAAATCATGCAGCCCTAATCAATGATATGCAAATACTTCAGTTTATGCATATTTATGTACATTTTTATGCAAATATATGCAGCCTGAAATTGGACCAATCAAGTTTGTTGCTCAAGCTGCATGCGGATGGGTGTGTCTGCTCCCAAAGGTAGGGAACCTATCCTTTGGGGGGGCAGTATGGGTGGTTCCCCCTGGACGGCCGCATCTCGCTCCCCCCCCTCCCTGAGGGGCAGTTTCAGCGCCCCTGGGCTCTCAATGCTGTTGTAAAGGGTGTCTGCGCTGCCCTTCGTTTCTTGGGGGTACTAGTAGGCCTACTTGAGGCACCCCTGTTGAGATGCAATAAATATTGCATGGGCCAACTCCTGCAGGAATAGCAAGGAAATAGTTTTAGATCCTGCATATTCTGGTAGGCGAATGCTACAAGCAAACGCTTTGCCATTTTAATAAGTCAATTGACTTGAGGCAGCCAGTACATAAGTCAGGTGTTGACTGGTTAGAGCACACATCCCTTTTTCTTGTGTAGCATGTTTTCTATAGATTTGTATTGCATTAAGCAGTACAAAGCTTGTTGTGGTCATAATTAGATTAACATTCCATCAAAACTTCTGAAATCTGATGGAATATCGAATAGGGCAGAGCAGTAAACAATTGATAGTCAGATATTGATATCTGTGTCAAAGCCCATAGTCGGCTTTACAGTATCCCTGGTAATGTACAGTATGTATTTAATGGATATAAAGCAGTTACAGTAATTGGTAGTAAATGTCCCTATTATATTTCAAGATGCGGGAAAATGATCTCCCACTTGAGGACAGAAGAACTGCAAAACACCACTTACAACCATCGCAGAAAAATATGGCCTTTTTACATAACAAGATACTAAGGAGAGTATAGGTGCTCAGTAATCAGTACAAGAAAAAGCAGATACTGAATATTTAATGTCATCCTTCTACAAGCAGTCTAAAGAGAAGCTTACTGTAAAAATGTCATGTGTGAAGGACCCTTAAAATTCAATGCATAGTGTGTGGAATATATCATGATATGCAATGCACAAAATGTAATGTTTTAATATTAACCACCTCCTGCCGAAAGACTTGAAAATAAGTCACTGCACTCTCCTCCCTGCAAAATTCTAGATAACAATGTTTATTGCTGAGCTGAAAAAAAAACAAAAAAACTATAGAGTTGAAAAGGATCAACAGCAAACATCTCCCCCCCCCCCCCTTCCCGGAATTCAATTGCAGGGCTAATGAGTAAACAAGTAGAAAATAAACATTCCAGGAAAAGACAGATGTAACAACTGAGTAGTGTATACAATCTGTTACTAATACATTATGAAAACAAATAAACCGTTTGAATAAACAGGAGATGAACACAACATTTGTTGGATTAATGTACAATAGAACTGTACACATTAAAGCTATAATGTATGGAAGTGGTTACATTGTGTATTTTTTTCACTTTTTTCCTTATTTTCCTTTTCAAATGCATAGAAAATAAGGTAATTTTTAAAAACAAATATCAGCCACAAGAAACCTAATTTGTCTTGAAAAAAAAAAACCAATACGTAGATCATTTAGTTGTTATAATTGTTGACAAAGTAATTGAAAAGTAATCAGAGCTGAGCTAAAAATGGCTAGGGTAGGGAAGTGATTAATACAGCAAAATCCCTTTATAGGAAACCTCAAAGGACCTGGCCAAGTGGTTTACTATATCAAGAGTTTCCTATGCAAGGATTCATTATACATTGTATATTCATGGTTGGGGCCTGGGGACTGAGTTTAGTATAGACAGAGGTTTATGAACCAGCCAGTCTTTTACGATGAACAAGGCGACAGCTTAACTACTTTTGCCTCCTGGACGTAGAAGCTACGTCCAGGAGGCCATGTGCACTCCCGCGGCCGATCACACGTGCTCCCGGCCCGCAGTTCGTGTGCCAGGGAATCAGTGAATCGGGCCATGGTGCCCGATCACAGATACCTCTCCCCCGCAGAAAAAGCGACAGCTTCTCTTGGAAGCTTTGCTTTTTCGGCTTCCTAAATCCCCCTACGTCCCCCTAAGCGTACATGCGCCGCTTAGAGTGACGTCATTGTAAACAAACTCATGGCTGCCATCTTGTGTCCAAAAAGTAAAACTACATCTAAATGTAAAAAAAATATAAAAATACACATATATTTACAAAAAAAAAAATATTTTCATCCCACCCTCCCAAAAATACCCACATAAAATGTAAAAAAAAAAAAAATGACAATAAAAAAAAAAACAAATATTTAACGAAGGGTCTAAACTTTTTAAATATCTATGTAAAGATGAAATATTTCATTTTTTTTTTTTTTTTTGTATTATAAGCTTGTAAATAGTGATGAATGCAAAACGGAAAAAATGCACTTTATTTCCAAATAAAATACTGTCGCCATACATTGTGATAGGGACATAATTTAAACTGTGTAATAACCGGGACAAATGGGCAAATACAATACGTGGATTTTAATTATGGAGGCATGTATTATTTTAAAACTATAATGGTCGAAACTGAGAAATAATGAATTTTTTCCATTTTTTTCTTATTCTTCCAGTTAAAATGCATTCACAGTAAAGTGGCTCTTAGCAAAAATGTACCACCAAGGAAAGCCTAATTGGTGATGGAAAAAACGAGATATAGATAAGTTCATTGTGATAAGTAGTGATAAAGTTATAGGCTAATGAACGGGAGGTGAACATTGCTCGGTTGCATAAAGTGAAAACGACTGAGGGCTGAAGTGGTTAATCTACCTACTTCCTACACTGTAGAGAAATGGTCTGTGGGCAGCACTCTGGCTAAATCTTCATAGAGTCACATCATCAATTTCTGGCTAGTTTCTGCCTGGTTTACCCATCCACATACAGTACTCACCGGTGTGCCTAAAAATTCATTTTCTTTTTACTTTTTTTTTTTCTTCAGAGAAATGGTCTCTTATTGCTACAAGGCAGAGGCATAAGAAGCAGATATGGCTTTTACAGACACACTGGAGAGGGTGTGGTAGGGGTTAAATATTTTATTACACACAGAGCAGAAAGAAAATCTACCTTTAGGATTGTCCACAAAGAGTTCATTTGTCAGATGAGTGGGGTCAGGTGATCCAATCTGTGTCCGAGGAAATAACTTGCATTCCGCTGCCAATATGGAACTAATGGATCAAGCCCAGAATCATCCAGCCAGATATTTTAACCACATTAATTACAAATAGTACTGATGTGCAATGCATAGAACTTAACGCACTGTTAATTATTGCAAACTTACCATCATATGCATTAAAAATAAAAGGGTTAACTAGGACATCTTTTGATCGCGTTTGTAGGCAGTATTTGGTTGTTTAGTTGGCAATACACCTAGAACATGAAATTCCATCTGCTCACAGCACAAGCAGCACCAACATTTATAAACTAGATACTTTCCCAAGCTGAGAGCGTACTTGTATAAAACATAGAAACATGTTGTGTGAGAAACATGACATAGCTCAACAGCTTTCTTACTCTGCTGCTAATGCTGCAGCTGCAATAATCTATTAAACAATATTCATGATGATCTGTGGCGGATTACACGAGAGAGAGAGAGAGAGAGAGAGAGAGAGAGAGAGAGAGAGAGAGAGAGAGAGCGACTATAGGAAGTCTTCTGTGGATATCGTAATGCCAGTAAATAACCCAAGACTCCTATTGTTATTGAACAGTTTTGTCCTTCCTGCAAGGCCATCAGCATCGACAGAACATTGTAATTATAGTTATTATCCTTGCAAACCAAGTGCTGTCAAGGCTTCCCCATTATCTTTTGCCCTTCTAACATTTAACCTGTGTGACTGGCTGATCACTACCAAACGTGACAGGCAACAGATGAAAGGTTGAACTGAATGCACACGTGCCAAGTTAGCTGTATGAAAAGTATACGAGAAAGACTTGATCCAAGTAATAACTGCATTAATGTACGCAATTCCACACACATTTTCTAATGCATTCCATGCGTGTTCATACAATGCACACATCCTCGTCCACACTCGGAGCACCGAATACAAAAACGTGAATGGTGTGTAGCAGAAAAAGCATTCCAAGTTTTGTTTTCCACAAATGGGAAAATGCATTAGATGCAAAGAAGCCCATTGAACAGCATTGGTTGCTAGTTCCAATCAATTTCTGTATTGTGGAAAAATGCAAAATAAAGAAAATGGACATGTGAATAAGGCAAAAAATGTAGGCATATACGGATTCAGCATCCAGTGAAAAGCTTCTCAATTGTAGCAACTAAATTTGGAGCTGTAAGGAGACAACAAAGCTTGCACACAATTTCTTTCTACCCAGGTGAGATCTCAGAGATATGGGAGACCTAAAAAAAGCATAGGGACACCAGGAGTCCAATATAGTGTAGTATTCGCTGTGATGAATACAAGTTAAATATAATCAATCCGTATTTAAAAACCCAGGTTGCTTGGAAAATAAACTACGCATTGCGCATGTGGGGAGGTACTGTACCCACTCAACCTTTTGCTAGTGCTGTATACGAGGTGGTCACTATCCAAAAAACATAATTATATAAAAAAAACAAAAAACACAGAAATGGACCTCCCAACAAGAGATGACAAGAACTGAAAGGGTAGGAGGTGACCAATGTGCATAACATTATTAAAAGCAGGTTAAAGGATAGAAAAGCATATAGGACAGCATGTTTCACAGTGTATAAACTGCTTCAACAGGTGTGCCTACGAGTCTGTGTTGAACAAGCCAGGAGTGCCCTCACCGCCACAGACGGGCTTGGCCACACTAAAACTCATTTAAATTATCCAGAAGACCACTTTACAAACCATGAGCCTTATGAAGTTACATCTACAGTACATTATTAATTCCCTTATTACGACTAGATTTCATTACTGCATGTCATATTTTTCTTCTTACAAGTGACAGAATAAAAAATAAAAAAATTAAAAAAAAGTGCCTTAAGCATAAAAGTAATGCTATATTTGAATGACTAAAGATCAAGGACCCCACTACTATGTATACTGTGAGTGACTCCAAGAATCACCCCAGATCCTTTCTTTAATCGAGGTCTAGTAGATACAAGGCCTCTGAGAGCGGGATTAAACAACACTTGTAAATAGAATCTCAATTTTCCACTTTTTATGTGGCAGGACCTAGGAGTCCCACACATCTTATTTAGAGGATTTCCCTCCGTGTACTTTTTGACATTTTTCATCCTGATCTCCCACACCTGTATGTAAGGAACTGAGATGCTACTGCAGTCTAATCAACACTGGTTTTAGTTTTATTAGGATTATACTGGCAAAGGCATGTAAGGGAAAAATACTATAAAGTCTGTGGTACAAGAATTAAACTGACAATCCAAGTTAAACTGGCCATATACTATACACCTGTGCTTTCAATCGTCACCACAATGATCGATCCACAACAATGATTGACGTCACCAAGAACCAACATTATGGTTCAGTGCTTCAATTGTTTTATCGGTCGAGGCGCCGATGGAAAACACAATTTTTAGATCAATTAGACGCTTTTATCTAATCAAAGGTCTAATTGGGCAATACAATTGTAATGGAGTATGGCCAGCTTTAGGCGCCGCCACCAATCTTACCATTTTAGATTGGACTATATGGGTATAAACTGAAAAAGCCAGAGAAAATGTGCGTACTACTACCCATCTATGCAACCAGTAGTTACCAATTCTTGAACAAACTCCCTGTTCATTAATACAACTCCGATGGTTCAACTTTCCTAAATGAGGAGACACAGACTTCAATCAGGGCTGTGCAGTCGGTACAAAAACCCTCCAACTCTTCAGTTTATGAATCCTTTGACTCCTTGACTTTGACTATAAATTTACATACCGTATATACTCGCAAGCAAGCCGACCCGCATATAAGCCGACCCCCCAACTTTTTCCTGAAAAACCAGGAAAAAATGATTGACCCTCATTTAAGCCGGGGGTAGGAAATGCTGGCCGTGTGATCCCCCCCAGTGTGTCCCAGTATAGTTAGTATAGTGCCCAGTATGGGTAGGTAGTGCCCAGTATAGCTAGTATATTGCCCAGTATAGCTAGTATAGTGCTCAGTATAGCCAGTATAGTGCCCCAGTATAGCTAGTATAGTGCCCCAGTATAGCTAGTATAGTGCCCCAGTATAGCTAGTATAGTGCCCCAGTATAGCTAGTATAGTGCCCCAGTATAGCTAGTATAGTGCCCCAGTATAGCTAGTATAGTGCCCCAGTATAGCTAGTATAGTGCCCCAGTATAGCTAGTATAGTGCCCCAGTATAGCTAGTATAGTGCCCCAGTATAGCTAGTATAGTGCTCAGTATAGCTAGTATAGTGCCCCAGTAGAGCTAGTATATTGCCCAGTATAGCTAGTATAGTGCTCAGTATAGCTAGTATAGTGCCCTGTATAGCTATTATAGTGCCCCAGTATGGTAGTATAGTTACCCCAGTATAGCTAGTATAGTGCCCAGTATAGCTAGTATAGTGCCCCAGTATAGCTAGTATAGTGCCCCAGTATAGCTAGTATAGTGCCCCAGTATAGCTAGTATAGTGCCCAGTATAGCTAGTATAGTGCCCAGTAGATCTAGTATAGTGCCCCAGTAAAGCTAGTATAGTGCCCCCCATAGCTAGTATAGTGCCCCCCATAGCTAGTATAGTGCCTCCCATAGCTAGTATAGTGCCTCCCATAGCTAGTATAGTGCCCAAGTATAGCTAGTATAGTGCCCCAGTATAGCTAGTATAGTGCCCCAGTATAGCTAGTATAGTGCCCAGTATATCTAGTATAGTGCCCCAGTATAGCTAGTATAGTGCCCCCCATAGCTAGTATAGTGCCCCCCATAGCTAGTATAGTGCCTCCCATAGCTAGTATAGTGCCCCAGTATAGCTAGTATAGTGCCCCAGTATAGCTAGTATAGTGCCCCCCATAGCTAGTATAGTGCCCCATTATAGCTAGTTTAGTGCCCCCCATAGCTAGTATAGTGCCCAGTATAGCGAGTATAGTGCCCCCCATAGCTAGTATAGTGCCCCAGTATAGCTAGTTTAGTGCCCCCCATAGCTAGTATAGTGCCCCCCGCCTCAAGCAACCCCCGTCCCCCGCGGCCGCCGCTGCTATTAGCTTACCCTGCGGCTGCCGGCTTCCAATAGTCCCCTCTCCGTCTCCCGGGCATGTAAATAGATCACAGCAGCTCGCTCCACGGCGGCTGCTGTGTGATGACAGGAAGCTGTAGGGAGAGCGGCTTCCTGTAACGGCGATGTGTACAGCTCTGCCTACAGCTTCGCAAGCAAGCCGACCCCCCAACTTTTGGCCCACTTTTGGGGGAGGTAAAAAGTCAAAAATTCGGATTGCTTGCGAGTATATACGGTATATCAATCTTGTTGGTTGAAAGTATGAAACATAAAAGGCAATTCATTACTGCCAAAGCTTAGGAATGTTAAGTCTATATTAACCACCCTGGCGTTCTATTAAGATCGCCAGGGCGGCTGCGGGAGGTTTTTTTTTAAATAAAAAAGAAACTATTTCATGCAGCCAACTGAAAGTTGGCTGCATGAAAGCCCACTAGAGGGCGCTCCGGAGGCGTTCTTCTGATCGCCTCCGGCGGCCAGAAGTAACACGGAAGGCCGCAATTGCTTACTTCGTCGGCATGGCGACGAGCGGAGTGACGTCCTGGACGTCAGCCGACGTCCTGACGTCAGCCGCCTCCGATCCAGCCCTTAGCGCTGGCCGAAACTATTTGTTCCGGCTGCGCAGGGCTCAGGCGGGCTGGGGGGACCCTCTTTTGCCGCTGCTCGCGGCGGCGATCAGGCAGCACACGCGGCTGGCAAAGTGCCGGCTGCGTGTGCTGCTTTTTACTTCATCCAAATCGGCCCAGCAGGGCCTGAGCGGCACCCTCTGGCGGTAATGGACGAGCTGAGCTCGTCCATACCGCTAAGGTGGTTAAGATGGCATCTGCTTTTGGTAACAAAAAGGTCCTGAAATCTGACACTCTACCCTGTTATTGCCAACGTGAATTCCCCAGCATGTCATCTGTATAATAAGATTCCCTGGAACCCCATATCAGCCGGGTTCCAATGTGTAGCCCTGCCACCTTGCAGAAAAAGGCTTTTCTAATATCTGACCATTAGTGTACCTCTGTTTTTCATGTATCCCAGAGATGCATTTTAACTAAACTTACGATATAGCTGTAGAATAGATGTTAAATAGAAATCAAAACTTGGCCTTGGCAAGAGTACTTGTAGACTGTGCAGACAGGAACAAAGAACATCGATTGAACCCTAGGCAATCTAACTGTGGGTACATCTAAGATGTAAGATTCGCCCTTTCCTGACCTCTGCCACCACCAAACTCCTCATCCATGCCCTCATAATTTCCCACCTTGACTACTGCAATGCCCTGCTGTCTGGTCTCCATATGACCCAAACCGCCCCACTGCAGTCCATCATGAATGCGGCAGCAAGAATTATCCACTGCTCCCATCGCTCCACCACGGCGGATCCCCTCCTTGAATCCCTCGCCAGGTTTACGGGTTCTAGGCAACACCTCTACGTTCAATGTGCACAACATTCTCATTGATTCACAAGAGCTCTGCAGGGAGTGCATATGCAGCATACAGTACTACTGTATAACTTAATTTGTTGAAACTAACCCCAAAATTAACAACCTATCAAATTAATTGATTTAATGAGCAAAGGTAGTGCATACATTTGCATACAAAATTTGCAGAAATCTGCATCAGCGCATAATTATTTGCGTCTCATTGACTATCCCTACTAATGACACAACTACACATCAGACTTTATTCTTACAGCAGAGATGTTATTTATTATATATAAAAGATTCCTGTGTATACATGAGATACACAGTCACAATCAGATATGTACATGGTGACTGCTTTACTGCAGCAGAACAAAGAACTTACTAAATCTGGTGCATCCATGGTGAAGGGGCATCTTGTGGATTATGCCCTCTTTGTACCTCATGCCTCCTTGTACCTCTTGTATCCCCCTTGTGTCCTCCTCTATGCCCCTTGTGGCCTCAGTTTGTCCCCCTGTATTGTCCTCTGCATGGGCACAGTACAGGAAGTCCCTGGCATTGCGGCAGGTTGGAGGTTTTGTTTTGGAAGGCGTTCAAGTTAGGAACTCTCTGCATTTGGACTACAAGATGCAGTGACTTTTTTCCCCACTTTTGGGGAGAAAAAGTGAGTCTTATAGTCCAAAAAATACAGTATACGTTATTTATGATGGCTATAATCTGAGGCATAGAACACTATCATATCTTCTACTTTATTTACAGTTTAAGGTTATTAGCACCCCCCCCCCCCCCTCCCCTGTCAGATTCTTACATTAATGCAGAGAAATGATCTCCACCTTGCCCAGATCGTTTACAAATGTTTAAATGGTTTGCTAATTATTTCAGTGAATTTCAAGATTAGTGAGTATGAGCAGAATCAGAATTAGATTGTTGTAATTTTCAGTATTATTTTTGGAAGTGAGCTGTCTATTCCTACAAGGTTAAAATTTAGAAGAAATGTTCATAGGCTATGCAGTATTTGTTGTGTTAGTAAGTTTTAACCATTTAAGGTCAAGCTATACCCTGCTGAAACTAAAGCCTGCTTTATACGCTAAATGTTAATCACATAGTGTTCACACATATCTAATAAGCTGATCAATAATACATATTTTATTTCAGGTTGTATTAAAACTGTTGTTTTATTATTAGGCCAGAAGCCTTGTGCTGGCCATTATGCCCTGTGATCACAGGGGGCATCTAGAGACCCCCATCTAAATATAAAAGTGAAGTCATGTACACGTATTTTTAGAAATGTTATAAAAAGAACTTCAATTGAGTCATATGTACTAATTTAAAAAACGTTTGGAAGCCCCAATATATTATTTCGGGAGAGAAAGTCTCTATAAAAGAGTTTTCAGACTGTATATTTTATCATTGCCTGATATCTTTGCGGACTGAAAACATCTTAGGCCCGAAAGCCTGCCTTCTCATAGACGTGATTCTGAAAGCCACATCAGAGAGGTAATATGCATTATTCTTAGTGAATTCATTGACAATTAGTCTATATAAAGGTTAAAGACTTGTCTTTTCACACTTCAGCAGTTTAAGTTTTTTAGATAATTTTTTTTATGCTATACTTCATATACAATCAGTAAGCATTACTATTTAAATGCAATAGCAAGCTCTGTTTATAGTGAGCAATGCACCCACTACTGACTAATCTTGATTATTACATCTTACGTCTTTCAGTTAATAACAAGACAGAGGTGCCTGGCTCTTCTACTGACCACATATGCTATTGCTCCGTTGTTATTGCCTGATGAAGCGGGATCAAACCTGCGAAACGCGTTGCATATTTGGAGTTCATAAATAAAATATATTGACTGTGTTTACTACAGTCGTTGTGTGTCTACTTGGAGGAGGTAAGTCCACCACTACCTCCTCTATTTACCAAGAATTTGGTTTTTAAGCTCATTTAGCTTCCTTTTATCCTTTTGGCGCCTCTGTTCTCCTGCATAAGTCTTTGAGTTAATAATCATTTTAAGCAGATATCGATCAGATATTTGACACCCCCCCCCTTCGACTCCAACTTCAGGGACCCAAACATTTCTCAGACTCAGAATCTCCGACTGACTCCACAGCCCTAACTTCAATAATCGCCAAATCCCAGATCTCCCTCATCCAGGTACCAGTGTATATATAACCATGTTATTATTTTCAATTACTGTGTTTTTTTTTAACCTGCATTTTCTGAGTTCCACATCACTAAACAAAACACAGTAAAATGATTGTTCCCTTTAGGTCAGGGAAGAGAATGCGGATATTTCCTTACAGTGCTTTGAATTGGAGTTTCACAAGCTGGAAATTTGAGTTATTTCCTTATAACACATGAGTGAGCCATTTAGACGTGTTTATTTTCTTAGCTGAAAATAGGAGTCACCTAGTGTGAAATCATTTTAAAAAACTGAGAAGTTTTCCATTAACATGGAAATCCTGCATGACAACACAGACAGCCAAGCAGAACTGCTCTTTTAACTCGATTCCCCAGATAACGCCACAAAAATTTCAAACTAGGTCACATCACAGAACTTCTAGCAGAAAATTTCACTCTGAGATATTCATCTTTCTAAAAGCCAAATTCACTGAAACATCTAAGCAGTGCACAGTATTTTATGCGGTATAATATCACATACGCATGCAGCTTAACTTGGGGTTACAACAAGAAGCACGGCAGGCCTGTCCACACTTCTATCTCATGCACACAGGTAAGAGGAGACTACGGTGCTCACTTCTAACGCTGTGGACTTACTTCCATGTAACCTGCTGATACCTTTTAACATGAGCTCTCCACATCAAGCCTTTGAAGAGATCGATGTTTAAACAAATCGTCTTTATCATGATGTCTAGGAAAGCGCTACTAAGTCTACAAAGCCACAGAGCTTGTTGCTAATTCTTACATGAAGAGGGCCAGTTAGTTGTGAATGAGATCCAGTATGGGATTTTGTAAAACATGCTAAGGAAAAAGTTTAGGGTACAGGATTTTCTGCACTAATACCTCAGTTACCTCATAAGGACTGAAAGAGGCACTGCAATGGCATACAGTAGAATGTAAAACATTATTCAGGATACCCAATTTTACCTTAAGGCTACTTTCACAGCAGGACGTTGCGTTTGATGCGACGTTAAGGTCGCACAATGCAGCTGTAACGCTAAGCATATACACTTTCACAGTGCGAAGTTAAACGTTAGAAAATGTATTTACTATGGAACGAAAACGGCGCATGCGGAGCATTTTTAAAAAGAAAAAATTATTACGGAGCATGTGCAACAAGTAACGCAGCATATTCATTGCTAAACGCACAGCATCCACACTTTCTACTAATGCTACACACTAACGCAACGTGTGCACTGTGAATGTCGCAGACACTCCATTGCTGTGCGTAACTCTGCGTTAAAATATTTTATAATGTGCGACTTTAACGTCGCACTGAGAAAGAGGCCTAAAGGATCACTATCACGAAAGGAGTAGGCAATTTAAATCTGACAGAACAGACAGGTTTTGGGCCAGTCCATCCCCTCATGGGGGATTCTCAGTTTTCTTTGTTTTCAACAGCATTTCCTGAACAGCAGTTTAACTGCCAAATTAGTAAAATACCAGCCAGCTTCCCTACTCACTTGCATACTATTTTGTCAGTTAGGGCGCGATTCCATTAGAGCAGCGCACGTCTGCGAGACGCGCACCGGCTCTTCTGGGTCTGCGGGGAAAGCACACGAATCCCATCAGCCGTGCCATGCACGGATAGAAATGCCGGCCAAATCGCTAGTGGCAGCGATTCGGCCGGCGTTACCATTGAACCCTATGGCAGAGTTTCCCTGCACTATACGCCTGCAGGGAAACTCTGCGGATTCGCGGCGGTTTCCGCTGAAGTGGAAACGCGCCCTTAGACCTTGCAACTGCTGTTCAGGGAATGCTGCTGAAAACAAAGAAAACCCTGAGAATCCCCCATGATGAGATGGACTGGCCCAAAACCTGTTGGTTCTGTCAGATTTTAACTGCCTATTTTTTTTCACGATAGTCGTCCTTTACGGTAAAATTGGGTATCCTGAATAATGTTTTACATTCTAATCACATGCATATGGTGAAAAAACACTGAAGGCTAAAACAACCCCTCACCCAATTTAGATGTTCTGTTTCACTTAAAGAGTAATTGTTAGGCATGAAAAACAAAATAAATTCTCTAGTTCTATCTGTTGATCATATAAAAGGAATGCTAAAATGGCAATGCTAATCTTTAAAATCAATCTTACTTTTTTATTGCAGAGATTAATCCTCATGTCCCCAGCCCCTCAGTACGCAGCCAGTAATCAGCCGCAAAAGAGAAGTTGCAGTGCAGGCTGGGACGGGGGGAGTTTCTGCACAGACACAGCTAGTTCAGCCCGATTGGTTGCACCCTGTGTCCCTCTCACTCCTTTTCCTCTTATTGGCTGCCTCCCATGACTGTCAGTGTCTGCCCCCTCCCCACACTCCAGCCCGACAGGCATCTTCGCTGATTCAAGTGGGCAGTGGCTGCCACCACCGCATCGCATCCATGGGGACCCCCCTCCCTGCTACCATTTCCTTAGGAATTCCCTGCATTTATAATCAATGCTCGCTATTGGTGTGGGGAGGAGGGGGGAGTAAGGGAGGAAATGACCTCACCATTGGCTTCAGCTGGAGGGAGTAAAGATGGCCCCTGCCAGCGAACAGAATTCTCTCCATTTACCTTTTTTATTTTATAAAGTTCACTGAAATCAACACTTGGACTGTGCAATACACGTTATGTAAGTAGAGCTAGTATTTATCTACTTATATATGTCTTTTTTTTATCTGGATAGTATGGCTGACAGCTCCTCTTTAAGGCATCTTAATGACATGTATTTATGCTTGAAAAAAATCTATGTATCCCCTTTAAAGGTATATAGCTGTCTGTTCCACCAGCTTGTAAGCAAACAGGATTGAACCTGATGAAGGCTATACAGCCAAAAGCTTGCTTACTCCTATGCTTTAAGTTAGCCAATAAATGGTATCATCCTGATTCAAAACTTCTTGCTTTATGAGTGATTAATTAAAGCACAGATGTTGTATCTTTTATGGAAAAACCTTTCCATTGTGTTATTCGGCAATTGGAAAAAATTAAGCATCTCACTCAAACCTGCTTGCTATAGATGGCCATTGATATACTACTAATGCCATCTTGCACACACATTTTATGTAAATTGTGTGCAGATAGAAAGTGACCCAGTAAAATGCTGCTGACTGGCCCAATTTCAAGAAGCGTACAATATGCATTTAATTTATACTTTCACCAGAGTTATTAGTATTAAGCTAAGTACTCACGGGGGGACAATTGTAGCTGTCGCTGCACACGGGAGCGTGTGCGCGACAGTTCGGCGACAGCTCGTCGCCAAGTCCCTCTGCATCCACACGGCAGCAGAGGGATTAACGATGCGGCGGAAGCTGTCGCCGAGGTTCTTCCCCCCGCCGGAAGCTCCGTGTGCTGTGTGTGGGTAGCTGTCGCTAGCCCGCATACACATGCGGGACTAGCGACAGTTCCGGCGAGGTTGCGGCGACGGCTGTGGCCGGCGATTGAACATGTCAATCGCCTGGCGACAGCTCCGACGGGCAACGGTTCGGGGCGCGCGCGTCATACACACGGGCGAACTGTCGCCGCAACATGCGCGTGCCACGCGGTTGCGGCGACGGCCGTCCCCCGTGAGTATGGACCTTTAGCCTCTCAGTGATCAGCTCTATTGCTTGTAGTGACTTTCAGATAACCCACGCCTCACCCTCTCCTTTCTGATGATTCATGCTGTCTTCTCTACCCACTGAGACAGAGAAGCAATCATGTAAGTCAGCAGACTTTGCATGCAATTTACGTGTGCTGCAAATCTAATGTAAGGCAATAGCATTGCATTTTACTTGTGTTATTGTGCAAATTTTTGACAGCCTACATGTGTGCTTTTTTTGACCGGACATGCGATTTGCAAATGGGAACTGTGGATTTAAGAGTGCCAAATGTGAAAAATTTCATGCGAATGTGAAGTTACTGACATGCAATTTCATGTGAACGAAATTCATTGGTATGCCCAGAAAAATTGCCATTTGAAAATTCACATAGAAATGCACACAAACAAAAGATTTGGAAAGGGGGGAAAAATCATAAAAATCAGAATCCCAAGTATGAAAAAAAGTGTCCGAAAATTACAAATTGTGTGAAAACTTCCTACAACTCAAAATATGAGAAGCAGAGGACTACCATAATGACTATACAAATTCCCTTTTAAAAGGGAATAATTAGCCGCAGCTTCCATATCTCTCTCACTACATGTTTACTGCACTTTAATATGAGCCATAAACATGACTCGTAGGACTACCACTATACTCTGTTTACATTTGCTAATCTGACTTCACATAGAAATTTGCATTTTTTTTGCATTCAATTATGTGCACGGCAGGTGCAGATCTGGTCAGCCAGAGGGATGTTGTCACATTAGCTTGGAAAGCAAGTGACAAATAATGTGTAAAATGATAAAACGTGCAGAGGAAAGGCATTACCAGGGGAAACCAGAGAGAGCTATTCCATTCCATTCATTTTACAGCAAATTTCACAGCATTACCTGTGACTCTGCAAACACCTGGTAGAAAGTGAGCAAACACCGTTATAATAATCACAGCTAAAAATCAGGTCATTGCAGATCTGCATCCCACGTACGCAGCACTGCATTTCACCGACGAGCAGCCATTTGATTTGCATCCAAGAGCAGCACTAGGTCAACAATCTTCTTAAAAGGGTTTAAAGGAGCTGGTTTATTTATTAGATTAGTGCTGGCTTTTTTTGTATTGTGAGATCAGATCCGAAAAAAAACAAAACATTAATGTAGCTCCCAATACATGAGCTGGCCGTTACATAATGTTGCTAACATTTGGTGGCAGATATTACCCTGCGAGCTCAATGCAGCAATTACTAGTTCTAAATATAGCAGCCTTCTCTGCACCCAACTAGAGAAGCTGGATACGGATGCAGGATTATTTGCCTTAGCGTAGCTCGACTCGCTCTAAGCAAAGACACTGTGTGCATGCTGATGATGAAAAGAATCCGAACAAAAGGAATATGTCAAATTTCATTATCCAGTCCAAGTATTAGCTGGGTTTGTAAATGTAACATTTACGCCACATTATTTTGTGAAAACCCACGATCGGGGATGTTTTGTCACGTGGATGGAAGGTTTAAAGCCAGGCTGCTGGACATTTGTGGGAATCAGGGATGCAGCACACAGAATAGAGGAGAGAAGCCTCAGGATCCAAGAATGAGGTCATGTACAAGTGACTCATCATGGCTGGAATGTCTAATAAGCATTGGCTTAATTCTGCAAACTGGAAGTGAATGTGTGCATCCCAGCACAATATGGGGTAAAATATGCATAGGATCTAAACCACAACCTGATTATACAATACATAAATATGGAAATACAGGACTTCCATTACAGCAAAACAGACACATGCTGCATGAAAAGTTCTACCCCCAACTCATTATATATAGAATATGGTTTGCCTTGCAGTATGTTTCATGGAAGGGAAAGGCTGCAGTTATCTGAGCTATGTGGTGCTTGTGGGGCCCCTAAAAGCACAACAATCACACAAAATAGCTGTTAACATGGGTAATTCATGAAATCACTCCCAGTAATGTGTTGCTACAGCAAGAGGTCAGGGCTCAGATCGGGCTGCACTGTGCAGGTCTAGAGATGGGAATAGACTGGACAGGATAGCCATTCACGACTCTGTAAGCAGTGTTGCCAACCGCCCGTAAATTTACGGGCAGCCCGTAATTTTTGATACAAATTAAGCTGCCCGTGAATCCTGTAAGGAATTCAGCAGCGTCCGTAAAAGGGCGGCCAATCGGCCGCCCGCTCTGTTGCAGGAGGACAGCAGCGCAGTGGAGGAAGAGCTGTGGGCAGCGGTGGAGAAGGGGGGCAATCTCCCCCCCCCCCCCCCCTTCTCTCACCTTAGTGCTCTCCCTCCCTCGCTGACTGTCCCCCTCCTAATCTAAGTGACGAGTGACTGGCAGTGGAGTTTGGCAGTGGGCGGGACTTACCTTCCGTCTCGCTCCTGCGCCGGAAGTTCTGCTGCTTTAGTCTGGACCAGACCAGAGTAGCGGCAAATCATCCCGCGCCGGCGACGAGAGAAGACGCAGGTAAGTTCCGCTCACTGCCGCCTGCCACTGCCAGCCACTCAGTCACTTAGTTCAGGAGGGGAGAGCGAGCTGCTCCCCTCCTGCTTTGGGGGGTCACCTGGCTACCCATGGGCACATATACATCTGGCTACATCTACTGGGCACATATACATCTGGCTACATCTACTGGGCACATATAACCCTGGCTATATCTACTGGGCACATATAACCCTGGCTACATATACTGGGCACATATAGCCCTGCCTACTTATACTGGGCACATATAACCCTGCCTACATATACTGGGCACATATAACCCTGCCTACATATACTGGGCACATATGACCCTGCCTACATATACTGGGGACATATACTGGGCACATATATCTGCTGGCTACATATACTGAGAACACTGGCTGTTTGCCATTATGTGCATTCACTGGTGAAAAGCTGTCTCGTATGTGCATTTACTGGTGAAAAGCTGTCTCTTATGTGCATTTACTGGTGAAAAGCTGTCTCTTATGTGCATTTACTGGTGAAAAGCTGTCTCTTATTATGTGCATTTACTGGTGAAAAGCTGTCTCTCATTACGTGCATTTACTGGTGAAAAGCTGTCTCTCATTACGTGCATTTACTGGTGAAAAGCGGTCTCTTATGTGCATTTACTGGTGAAAGGCTGTCTCCTATGTGCATTTACTGGTGAAACGCTGTCTCTCATTATGTGCGTTTACTTGCCATGCCCACTTTAGTCGCCGCAAATTTCCTCGAACATGTTGCCCCCTACCCATTTGACTGCCCCCTCTTATGTGCCAGTCTAGAACCGGCCCTGTACCCCTGCCTACATATACTGGGCACATATACCCCTGGCTACCTGTTCTGAGGACATCTCTCCCCCTGGCTACCTGTTCTGGGGACCTCTATACCCCTGGCCACCTATTCTGGGGACACCTATAGACCTGGGGCTACCTATTTTTGGGGAACCACTGCTGTCAGATTAAATGTATTTTGGGGAACTGCTGCCAGATTATGTGTATGTTGGGGGAATCGCTGCTGCCAGATTACATCTATTTTTTGGGAACCACTGCCATATTATCTGTATTTTGGAAGAACCTCTGCCAGATTACGTGGATTTTTGGTGAAATGCTGTAAGATTACATGTATTTTGGGGGAAAGGGGGGGGGGGGGGGACACTATGGCAGAGCTCAAACTTCCCTGGCAGACCTTTTACAGCAATATTAAAATCATGTATATTTGGCCCCACCCATGACCATGCCCACATTCTGTTGCGTGGCCACGCCCATTTTTCCGGCAAACTTTTGTCAGTAAATTTTTAGGTATTTGTCAGTAAAAAAATAACGTGAAAGGTTGGCAACACTGTCTGTAAGTTGTACAGAACAAATCAAGGCATGCTTGCTGACAACTAGATACCACTAAAGCTGAACACTGACCAAGGAAGATGGATCCCGGTGACGTCCCTCGACGACAAGGGTTCTCCAATCCATCTCCCTGTGGGCTGGTATGCGAGTCATCACACGACGGGCGCAAACAGGAAGACAAGTGATCGTGGAACTTTGCCCAGAGTAGTGGGGGATTCGATCCACCGTGATAGTAGTTATCATTGCTCGTCGCTAAACATCATTTACATAATCGTGCACTTGTACCAACACCGTGAGATTGCAGAGATGATTGCTCATCGCTCAAAAAGAATCACCCGTTGATGGAAAAATTGACAGGTGAGTACGGGCCTTAAGGGCTGCTTCACACCAAGAGTGCTTTTGAGCACTTTTCAAAGCGCCCCTGTTTGGAAAAGCGCTTGGCTAATATAACCTTATGAGGGTATTCCCATAGCAGTGTTGTGATTCGCTCTCATGTAGCATTTTTTTTGCAACGATTCAGCTTGAATGATTGTGCAAAAATGCTCATTCCTTCAAAAATCGCTCTGAAAATCGCTTTGCAAAATTGCAATCTGCGTCTTGCGTTGTGATCCAGGCCTTACGGACCACATTACACAAGACAAAACACATCAAGGCACCACATTAAGGTGCCCATACACATGATTTGTAGGGTTCATTCACACGTTCAATTTTGATTAGCCAAGAATTGGCCATTTTTGCCACTTCTGTGTAGGATAAGGGCCAACAGATTTTGCGTACTATGAACAGATTGGTAGGTAAGCTCTTAAACTAATGGAAGTGATAAAGTTGCCTAGCCATTGATCAAAATTGGATGTGTGTACCCTAAGGTCAGATATCAACTACTTTAGCATTTTGGACGTAACTGCTACGTCCAAAATGCTGCTGCTCAACGCCACGGCCGATCGCGCGCTCCTGCCGCCCATTAGCCTTGAGATCAATGAATGGGAACGCAGCACAAGTAACAATGAATATTGAAGCAGCACAAGTAACAATTTGATTGGTTTCTTTCATTTTTGTGGACTAAGCAGAGCTATTACTGTATATATAAATTATTTATGATGACTTATCTAAGAAATGGAACATTTTATCATATTTTCTATTTTAAATTACAGTTTAAATTCATTAGGATGTCAATGCATTTTTTTCCCGACTCCAGGTACCCAAAAATTGCTCCGACTCCACAGCCCTGCATTCTTCTTTGGTAGTTTGTGATTTTGTACTAGTCACATATATTGTAAACAACATCATCCAACTGCTGCATTGCCACACATTTAGTCAAAGATTGTCAGCAGATATTTCACTGTTTCTGCAGATGTTGTACTAGACCACTGAGGTAGCTGAACGTGTCTCATGTATTTAACATTTATATTGCGCTTTTCTCCTGGCGGACTCAAAGGCATGGAGCTGCAGCCACTAGAGACTGTTCAGTAGGCAGTAGCAGTGTTAGGGAGTCTAGCTTAAAGAGACTCTGAAGCCTCCCTAAAATGAGGTTTTTATTTTAAAAACCTCATTAACATATTGTCTCTCTTCAAAAGCTGCAGAACCGCGGCTGAAAACCCCCTCGATCACCCCAAACACACGGGGGTGCAGGGCAGGCAAAATCCACGACATTCTTGGTCGTGGATTTTGCTGCCGCCTCTATGCGCGTCAATCAGCGCGTATCTCCACCTCTCCCCCGCCCCTCTCAGTAAAGGAAGACAGAGGGGCGGGGGAGAGGCAGCGATCCGCGCAGATTGATGCGCATAGAGGCGGAGCTGCGCTGCCTCTATGCGGAAGTTGCCTGCCGTGTATCTCCGTGAGTTTGGGGTGATCAAGGGGGTTTTCAGCCACGGTTCTGCTGCATTTTAGGTGGGACAATAATGGTAATGAGATTTTTAAACTAAAAACCTCATTTTAGGGAGACTTCAGAGTCTCTTTAAAGTCTCCTTACTGAATAGGTGCTGGCTTACTGAACAGGAAGAGATGAGATTTGAACCCAGGTCTCCTGTATCAGAGGCAGAGCCCTAAAAGTGAACCAGAGACGAAGCACCCTCATGTATTTTACCATATATATCAGTGGGAACATTAGAGAAAACACCTACCCTGCTCTCTATTTCATCCTTTACTGCTCTGCCTGCCTGTTACCAGCTCTGATAAAATCCCCAACTGAGCATTCAGTCTGGCTTTGTTCATGAATCATTATAGCTGAGTGTCTTCTCTGATGTCTTTTCAAGCCCAAGCCTGCCCCCTTCTGGCTCTGCTATAATGATTCCTGAGCAAAGCCAGACAATGCTCAGTTGGGGATTTTATTAGGGATGATAACAGGCAGGCTGAGCAGTGAAGGATGGAACACAAAGCAGGGTAGGCGTTTTCTCTAATGTTCCCACTGATATATATGGTAAAATACATGGGGGTGCTTCATCTCTGGTTCACTTTAACCATTACACTATCTAGCCACTGCTAAAAGTGCTTGAGCTGCAGTCACTAGGGTAGGCAGTAGCAATGTTAGGGAGTCTTGCACAAGGTCTCCTTAGTGACTAGGTGCTGGCTAACTGAACAGGAAGAGGCGAAATGAGACGAGACATGAGACCAGGAAAACACACGCATCAGAGAGATCTTCGTGACCAACGGGTATAAAACTTTAAAATTGGTTACTTTCATCACCCACATCACAGACTACTCCTGCCCATGTCACGGTTTCTCTTCCTTAATGGCATACAGAAGGGAAATAGAGATAAGATATTGTGACACAGAGACATTTACAAAAGGGATATAATAAATACTAGAGCGGACCACATCTTTTTACGATAGCAGTCCTCTAGGTTAGATATACTGCGCACCAAACGCCCACAGCCATTGTATGGGATTCAGCGAGCAACTGCCAAGACTTCAACAACAAAAAATTACAGAATGAACTAAAGAATGAGAATGAAGTAAAGAACAATTTTCTTCCCTGGAGATGCTTGAGGTATTGCAAGAATAAACAAAACAAGAAAATCAATCAAAAACCCACATATAGCCATAAATCACAATACACTTGACATCTTTATGGTAAATATATGCCATCAAAGAGAATCCCCTTTTAAATAGGCTCAGTGGACAATAATACCACTGTAAGTAAATAGCGATACATAGAATATAATTGCTTAAAGAGGACCCATAATGTTACATAGCAGACTTAAAAAATATTCAGGATTTTAAATAAATGTCCCTGCTTTCAGTATCAGAAATGATTCTTATAACTATACATTGCTGTATGTTGGTGTATATAACCCCACCCTTCCAATGATGTTTAGCCTAGGATATGATGTCATGTAAACGTCTACCCCAGAGCACTCTGGGAGATCAAATGGTGCTACTGCTCAGTACACAGGGTATGTGTGTGTGTGTTCAACCAGGTATTTTTATCATCTGGTTGATCCTGTTCATAGTCACTGGCAGGAGGAAGTTTCCCGAAAAGATGGAAGCTCTCTGCCCAGCATCCTCACACTCTTGTGCATAAGACATGCTGTCAGGAACTATTTTAAACTATTATTTTTGTACCTAGCAATAGGTACAAGAGTTTTCTCTTTTAGTACAGCTCAATATATAATTAGTGGGCTCTCTCTGTTACAATTTTTATAACCATTTTTATGGGCATGCCACTTCTTAATGGTGTATGCCACATGTCGGTCTATACACTACGCATGTATGCGTGATATAGCTTGTTAAAATACTTTGAAATATAGAGCGGTCATTAAATCAGGAAGTTTCACATATATTATAAAATAAAAGTTTTAGATGCACCCCTGACTCTTAAGAAAAGAGTAATAATTTGAATGTCTCCGCAAGAAACAGTGCCGCCCCTAGTGCTGAGAGTGAAAGGGCAAGCCTGATGTGACTGCAGCTGACAACAGTGTATTTATCCTTACATTCTGCATTGTTCAAGGGGTGGGAAATCTCATGGGGCTCCTCTTTAAAAAGAATGCGTGTTGTGCATTTGGATTTTTACTGAGGTCATAAATAGGTTACGAGCCAAAGTGGACGCAGCCTGAATTCCTTGTAGCCAGTCAATAAACATAGACACTTATAGCAGAAGAAAAAAAGTTGTGTAAAGTGCTTCTGAAGCCGATATGCAAAGCACTCTAAGCACTTATCACTCCCATCTATGGCATGTCGCAGTAATTTTCCTGCCATGCTTTAACAATGTAACATGTAATAAAGGTGATAATTTCCCTTTAATCAATTCAACCAGAGTCTCATACCTTATATTTGAGCAATGAGTCATCTCACGGCTGCAAGCAGCCCATGGATTGAAAATCATTTGAGCAAAGGAAATACGAAATGGTTCAGTAGCAAATCCAGCAAAAACACACACTAATATTTAGCCATCTGGTGCTGCCAGTTGAAGTTGATTAGGAAAAGGGGTGTGTCAACCAATGCACCATGCTCACTGGAGTTAAAGAAGGGTAAGCTGGGACACAGCGAGCGCCAGCCGGCTGATGTCCTCCTGTAATGCAGCTGAATAACAGATTGCAAGAGAGAACTTTAAGGTGAACCTAAGGATGTGCTAAATAAAACCATCTTCCAGCCACATTATTTGCCATTTATTTTTTAATATGTTATTTTTTGCTTGCTAATTTATCATTTTTAAATAAGGTTTTGTGACCTTTTGCACGTCACATTTTTGTTTGTTAATAGCCGTGCTTTTTTTGGTCTTTCAAAGGAGATTTATTTTCTGAGGTAATGCAAATCGTCTGCATCTCTGCTCAACTTGAGATGCATTCACAGAGGTAAGTCAACCAGATTGGTAAAGCTGAGGTGTGAAACCTGAGCAGCAGATAAAAATTCCTGGAGGACAAACATTTGTGAGAACTTTTTAATTTCTAGAATTCTGCCCAATCCTGTGAAACTTCATGAACTTCTGTTATAAAAGGAATTTTACATGGTGGGGAAGAAAAATGCATTAAAAGGGATTGGGGCAGCTGTACACAAGCTGTTCTTAGCAGTGGTGGGCCCAAAAAGCCACCTTGTCTGAGAACCACCTAATGTGTGTACGAGGCTAAGGTCTTATTTCTGCAACATTCCTCCATAACCTCTTCACAACTTCTGCCATTGTGTGTATAAGCGTTGCTGCAACCTTTCTCCCTACAGCTTGGATCTTCAAAGATTCTCTCTATCCTAACTAAAGTCTTTCTCTTCCCATTTGCACGGTCTCTGCCATTCCTTCCCCCATGGTGTATCAACTACTTTCTCTATGCTTCTTCCTATGCTACCTCATAAAAATTATTATTGGTTCAATATTTAAAATTTATTTCTGCAAAGTGATTTTCAGAACGATTTTTAAAGGAATGTGCATTTTTGCACATCCCTTTAAGAAAAATCACTCTAAAAAGGCTACATGCAGCACGTTTTTGATTTTTTTTAAATCAAAACACTGCAGTGTGAACACCCTCATAGGGCAACACTACTGTAGTGCCTTGCTGATTGCTGCCAAACTGAGTGCAATCGCTCACGGTGAGCCAGCCCCAAGAGTATTGCCATCTAAAATGATTAGTGATTGTTTTGATTGAAAATTAATTTTACTAGCAGTAGTTGCAAAGGCATGGTGCTGGGCTGTCGGCTAAACAGCTTGCTTTGTTTTAAGGAGGGTGGAAGGGAAGGCTATACTGAGGGTTGCCTGATGCAAGCAGCATTTAAAAACTACAACAGCACAATGCTGGGTATGATATAACTCATCAGATTTCTGTAGAGGAAGCCACCTGTACAGACACCTGGTTATCATCTAAGATCTTCACATTTGATTGTTTTAGCCTACAAAAATGTTGCATGCCTCCGTAGTGTAAACCCACATAGGTCTGAGTGCCATGCTGCTCCACTTGGTAGAGCTGTGAGACACACATGCCTGTTTACAGATCCAGAGTGAACATTACAATAGTTGAAGGTGACAGTAAAATGCATCAGACCAGCGTACAGCTTACCTCAACGTCACACGGAAATTCAGAGCCGTCCAGGAGGATGACTTTAGTCTGCATGTTTTTGGGTCTTTTGACAGACTTCAGAGGGGATTTTGAAAGTTTACTGGAAGCAGATTTTTGAGAAAGTTTGTCGTCTTCAAGTTGCTGATAGTTAAGCTGTTTTGCAGCAGCCTCTTTATCCCAGTCTTTGTCTGAATTCTGGAAAAGAAAATAACTAGATCAGGTTTCGTTCAGATGGGGCAGAGCTATTCATGAACGTTGTGCAGGTGTCACCAACACCACCTATTACTATAGCTTTCGGTTCTTTCTGCCACATATATCCCTGCTGGGATAAAAAGTCTATGACAACGCACAGGTAAACAACCAGACCACAATCATAAAACTTGCTCTACAAGAATAATAGACAGCAAACCATAAATTTACTTACACACACAAACGCATACAGTAATTACAGCTGACATATAGCAAACTGCTTTGGGACATTAAAAAACACACTTCTTAAACTTATCCAATTAAAGGTAACTTAACTACGCAGAACACAATCCCCGGTGAAGTCTGGAAATGTCAGCATAAACTGCTTTACTTTCTGGTTGCACTGCAATTTGGACAGAGCTATGCTGTTTGTGTTTTACCCAAGGCATTAAATATTACTCTGCTTTTGTGAAAATAATATTATTATAATACTACTATGTTCAAAACATTGTGATTATCTAAACAAATATTAAAGCAGCTTGGTCTTTATCCTTCTCTCTGGCTTGTGCCTGATTTAAGCTACACTTACCTTTTTACACTGCAATTGTTTGCGATTGTCTCAATCAAGAATTTAGCTAGAGGAGCCTTATAATGTTGACAACATAATTAGGGATTTCAAGCATTGGATGTTTACAGATCACTTTTAAGGTAGCGATGATGGGCAGATTCGACCAAGAGACAAATCCCTCTCTTAATCAAATCTGATTAGAGAGAGATCTGTCAGCTGCCCATATACCGCAGGCCGATTCCCGATCAATTTCAGCATTAAATCTCTTGGGAATGGCCACCTTGAGCTGCTGCTAAACTGATGTGCTTTGCAGCTATTGCTCTGCGTGATTGGCGAGAGAGAAGCCATTGTATGAACCCTGGATGACCTTCCATGGTTTCCAGGGTCCCTGAATATGGCTACACTTCTTGTTAAAGGGAAATTCTGCTTTTGTTATGAGTTCCATGACTAAAGATGGCAGCTGCATATGCATTTTTGCAGTTTAATATTTTTAATTGATCGTTGCAGCACATATTGCTGTTTATTGCAATGGCTGTTGCCATAAGTGTCAGGAAATATATAGGAGTCATTGGCTGCAGATTAGAGGCTTCATTTTAACCACCTGCACTAATGCAGTTTCTTGCAGTAAAATTTGACATGTTTATCTACTTGCCTGTGAAATGAGCACAGAAACAAATCCAGCTAAAATGCTTGTCATTAACTATATTTACAACCATAATGAAAGCATTGGGTTTCCTCTGAAAAACTTCCCTTTGTGTCTATTATTTCATTGGGTGACATTACTTTTTTCTCTTTAACAAAAAAATCTCTTGGGAATCGGCCAAGCCTGCTGCAGTACATGTATGTAATGTACATGTGCTGTAATGTGCATTTATACATTGCCTGTCCTGTGTCGCGGTGTCTATCAGTCTTCCGCCTCTCTCCAATCAGCCACATACACGCTGCCGGCGTGGGGCGTGTGACATCACACACCGGCTTGCTATGTCCAGGCAGCGTGTATGCGGCTAATGGAAGAGATGGAAGACAGATGGACACAGTGACAAAGGACAGGTAAAGAATAAATGCCCATTACAGCACATAAGAATTACACACATACTTTGCGGGAACAGCGCCAGAGGTTTCATCGCTCATCCAGATATCGCTTGCTGTTACCGACCAATTAATGCGACCAATTTTGGCCCGAAATTGGTTGCATCTTTGATCGGGCATGCACTTGGCATCACTGATTTTCATCCAATTCCAGTTATAATAATCAAATAGAATGGCAGATCTGCCGCCAAGTCGCCTCATGTATGGCCACCTGTACATGCATGCAACTATTCCGCCCAACTAGCATCTAAATTTGGTCTGTTGGATGATAGTTGGGCATGTGTAGGCTGGCAAAAGACAAGACGTCCAATTGATAACAGGCGGTTTGCCCAATCCAAACTGAGGATCAACCTGCCCAACTATGGTGCATGTTGGCACCGTGTGTACAAGTAGTTTGAACAACTTTTTGTTTTTGAATGTGTTGGTGCACATGCAGTACTGAGTTGGTTGTTTAGTTGATCATCCTGTGTGTACGTACTTGTCGTGTAAACAACTAGTCGTGCGGCTGATCATGCTGTGCGGTTGTGCATGAAGTTGTATATGTGTACGCAGGGCTGTGGAGTCGGAGTCGTGGAGTCGGGGCAATTTTGGGTGCCTGGAGTCGGAGTCAGGAAAAATGCACCGACTCCTACTCCTAATGAATTTGTAAATGTGATTAAAATAGAAAATATGATAAAATGTTCTATTTCTCAGATAATAGTCATTAAAAATAATGTATATATACAGTAATAGCTGTGCTTAGTCCACAAAAATGAAATAAACCAATCAAAATTAGTTACTTGTGCTGCTTCAATAAAGCAGTCCCCGTATTTTTAAGGTCAGATATACATATCTGATTGTGACTGTATATATGATGTGTACACAGGAATCTCTTATATATGTTACGGCCAGAACCCGTAGTGTGGCCAATTCTAGTTCTGGCCTGCCAATGTGCGAAGTGGCCGCAGCGCAGCGGCCAATGTTAGAAATGTAATGTTTACGTCGTCTCGCTGCGGCCAAATTGATGACAACTTGCTTAATTTAATGAAATATAGCCGGCGGCAATGTAATAGATGAAGCCGCCGGCTTTCGCACTGCCTCTCCCCCCCCCCCCCCCCCCGCCTCTCTCCTCTCCCGGCCTCCCATACAATAAGTAGCAGCCGGCGGGGACATGCAGCCGGAGAGTCGTTCGTCACGGCAGGGGCAGCAGACCGGGGAGGCTGCAGACATTGCTTCTGCCAGCACCCGCTCTGCAGGAACAGCAGGATTCCCCTGCCACGACGAACGACTCTCGGGACACGCGTGTCCCCGCCGGCTGCTACTTTTTGTATAGGAGGCGGGGGGGGGATCAGGGAGAGGAGAGAGGCAGTGCTGGCAGAAGCAATGTCTGCAGCCTCCCCGCTCTGCTGCCCCTGCCGCGACGAACGACTCTCCGGCTGCATGTCCCCGCTGGCTGCTACTCATTGTATGGGAGGCAGGGAGAGGAGAGAGGCGGGGGGGGGGGGGGGGAGGAGAGAGGCAGTGCGAAAGCCGGCGGCTTCATCTATTACATTGCCGCCGGCTATATTTCATTAAATTAAGCAAGTGGTCATCAATTTGGCCACAGCGAGACAGCGTAAACATAACATTTCTGACATTGGCGGCTGCGGCCACTTCGCACATTGGCCGTCCATAACCCGAAGTGGCCGGCCAGAACTAGAAGTGGCCACACTTAGGGTTCTGGCCGTAACATACATACTAAATAACATCTATGCTGTAAGAATAAAGCCTGATGTGTAGCTGTGTCACTAATAGAGATGGTCAATGAGATGGAAATAATTCTGCATTGATGCCGATTTATGCAAATGTAGGTACCTGAGGCAGTCGGGCGTAGTGCGCATGCACACACTCCGCCGCCAGGAGCATACTACACCTGTGCGGCACTATTGCGCAGGTGCAGAATGTTCCTGGCTGTGGGAGTGGCATGCGGCCGGACTGCGCTGACTGGCTGAATTACCAGGACTCATAGCAGAAGATCCAGGTGGTGGAGGAGGACAACGAGGGACTGATTATCCTGAAGGCGGCTGAAGGAAGCCCCAGGTATGTATAAAACTTTAATTTCATCTGTCTCAGGTTTACTTTGTTACACAGTAGTACTATACTCTACACATGCACTCCCCACAGAGCTGCAGGGAATCCACTGAGAATGTTGTGCACATTGAACACAGAGGTGTTGTCTGTCACCCATAAACCTTGTTCAGATTGCGCATGAAGGATGTGTAATAGAGGAAGAATCTCCTCATTCCCCTGCAGAGTACCTGCACATCATTCTTACATGTACCCAAGGTTACATTGCCTAGGGCCTGATAGATGTTCTTTGTTCCGGTTTGTACCTTTTACAAGTACTCTTACCAAGAACTAGTTTTAGTCTAAGGGGAATAAATATAGTAGTCTACATATCCTTCTCACTTCAGTTGTCTTGTAAAATTCCTAAGCATTGGCAGTTAGAGACGAATTTTCACGTTACATACTTTTAATCAACAAAATTGTAATATGCAAATTAGAGGAGTCGGAGTCGAGGAGTCGGTGGATTTTTGGACCGACTCCACAGCCCTGTTTACGAGCCTTAAAAGGGAACCTTAAAGGGATACTGTAGGGGGGGTCGGGGGAAAATAAGCTGAACTTACCCGGGACTTCTAATGGTCCCCCGCAGACTTCCTGTGTTGGCGCAGCCACTCCCCAATGCTCCGGCCCACTTCTGGAATTTCTGACTTTAAAGTCAGAAAACCACTGCGCCTGCGTTGCCGTGTCCTCACTCCCGCTGATGTCACCAGGAGTGTACTGCGCAGACACAGACCATACTGGGCCTGCGCTGTGCGCTCTTGATGACATCAGCGGGATCGAGGACACGGCAACGCAGGCGCAGTGGTTTTCTGACTTTAAAGTCAGAAATTCCAGAAGTGAACAGGAGGCGGGGCCGGAGCATCGGTGAGCGGCTGCACGGGCACAGGATGTCTGCGGGGGACCATTAGAAGCCCCGGGTAAGTTCAGCTCATTTTCCCCCGACCCCCCTACAGTATCCCTTTAAGTGTGAGGAATACAGAGACAGCCATCCTTATTCCATTAAAACAATGGCAGTTTCCTGACTGTCAACCTGAACTTGAGTCATACACTTGCAACAAGAACGTGGCCAGCAGAGTCAGGCCAGAGTCAAAGCATCTGATCTGCATGCATAATCTGAACCAGTTAATTACAAAATGACTAGCAAATTACTTCCGGTTGGTTACTTTCATGTCCATGACTCAGGGCTCATTTCCATTATCGCGAATCCGCATGCGTTTTTCGCATGCAAATTCGCATAGAAATACAAGTGAATGGGACTGTTTCCACTTGTCAGGATTCCCTTGCGTTTTTCTGTGCAGAAAAAATTCGCATGGCAGAGCCATCAGAATTCGCATGCCGCATACCGCTATGCGAATCGCATACAATGTATTTAATAGGAAATTCGCATGAGGTTTGGGTATGCGAATTTTCATGCGAATTCGCATAGAAACAATGGAAAAGCACACCAGCACTGCCATGGTTAAATTCGCATGCATCATCATCCGTGCGAATTCGTGTGCGAATTCGCATGAAAATTCGCATGGACCCGCATGCGAATTTCGCATCCGCATGCGAATTTTTTCCGCGGCGATTCGCACCACACAAGTGGAAATGCAGCCTCAAGCCTGGTACACACTTTCAATTATGATTGGCCAATCACTGACCAATTTTACCACCACTATGTAGTATGAAGGCCAACGTATATTGAATACTATGAGCAGATTGTGTACGTAAATCCGCATACTACAAGGGTGTTGATGGTAAAATTCAGGGCTGTGGAGTCAGAGTCGGAGTCGTGGAGTCGGGGCAATTTTGGGTGCCTGGAGTCGGAGTCGGGAAAAAATGCACCGACTCCGACTCCTAATGAATTTAAACTGTAATTAAAATAGAAAATATGATAAAATGTTCTATTTCTCAGATAATAGTCATCATAAATAATGTATACATACAGTAATAGCTGTGCTTAGTCCACACACAAAAACAATCAATATTAGTTACTTGTGCTGCTTCAATAAAGCAGTCCCCGTATTTTTAAAGTCAGATATACACATCTGATTGTGACTGTATATATGATGTGTACACAGGAATCTCTTATATATACTAAATAACATCTGTGTTGTAAGTATAAAGCCTGAAGTGTAGCTGTGTCACTAATAGAGATGGTCAATGAGATGGAAATAATTCTGCGTTGATTCTGATTTATGCAAATGTACACTTTGCTCATGAAATCAAATAATTTGATATGTTGTTAAAATTTGGTGTGGTGACTATGAATTAAATGGTACCTGAGAAGGATGAAAAGAAAAGTTTTATACAAACCTGGGGCTTATTCCAGCCCCCTTCAGGCTAATCAGTCCTTCACTGTCCACCTCCACCACCTGGATCTTCTGCTATGAGTCCTGGTAATTCAGCCAATCAGGCCGCATGCCGCTTCCACAGCCAGGAGCGTTCTGCACCTGCGCAATAGTGCTGCGCACATGTAGTACGCTCCCGGCGGCGGAGTGTGTGCATGCGCACTACACCAGACTGGCTCAAGTACCTGGACTCCTAGCAGAAGATTCAGGTGGCGGAGGAGAACAGCGAGGGACTGATTAGCCTGAAGGGGGCTGGAGGAAGCCCCAGGTATGTTTAAAACTTTAATTTCATCTGTCTCAGGTTTACTTTGTTACACAGCAGTACTATACTCTACATATGCACTCTCCACAGAGCTGCAGGGAATCCACTGAGAATGTTGTGCACATTGAACACAGAGGTGTTGTCTATCACCCATAAACCTGGTTCAGATTGTGCATGAAGAATGTGTAAAAGAGAAAGAATCTCCTTATTCCCCTGCAGAGTACCTGCGCATCATTCTTACATGTACCCACAGTTAGTGTTGGGCGAACAGTGTTCGCCACTGTTCGGGTTCTGCAGAACATCACCCTGTTCGGGTGATGTTCGAGTTCGGCCGAACACCTGATGGTGTTCGGCCAAACCGTTCGGGTTCGCCCGAACTACTAAATGCCCGGCCGAACAGGGCCCTGTTCGGCCGAATACCGCCCCCCTATGGGGTCGCAGGCATAAGGGGGGAGCATGCCCCGATCGCGGGGGGGGGGGTCGGAAATTCCCCCCACCCCCTCCGCTAGCGCTCCCCCCTCTGCCCGCTTCCCCATAAAAAAGTTGGCGTAAAGTTAAATATTACCGGTGGTGGCTGCTGCAGTGGCTGGCTGGCAGTGGTGTGAATGAGGAGGAGGAGTCCGAGTATGACGCGTTGAGGCCAGGCAGCGGGCGGTTCAGCGGTAGTACCCTTGTGGTACTTCCGCCCTTTCTCTGACCTCACGTCCTCTACGTGATGACGCATACGAGGGTACGCGTCACGCGTACCATCGTATGCGTCATCACGTAGAGGACGTGAGGTCAGAGAAAGGGCGGAAGTACCACAAGGGTACTACCGCTGAACCGCCCGCTGCCTGGCCTCAACGCGTCATACTCGGACTCCTCCTCCTAGTCCTCACTCACACCACTGCCAGCCAGCCACTTCAGCAGCCACCACCGGTAATATTTAACTTTACGCCAACTTTTTTATGGGGAAGCGGGCAGAGGGGGGAGCGCTAGCGGAGGGGGTGGGGGGAATTTCCGACCCCCCCCCCCCCGCGATCGGGGCATGCTCCCCCCTTATGCCTGCGACCCCATAGGGGGGCCGTATTGCGGCATGTTCGGGTCCCCATTGACTTGCATTGAGTTCGGGGTTCGGGCCGAACATCTGGCCCATGTTCGGCCTGTTCGGCCCGAACCCGAACATCCAGGTGTTCGCCCATCACTACCCACAGTTACATTGCCTAGGGCCTGATAGATGTTCTTTGTTCCGGTCTGTACCTTTTACAAGTACTCTTACCAAGGACTAGTTTTAGTCTAGGACTAAAGGCAATAAATATGGCAGTCTCCATATCCTTCTCACTTCAGTTGTCTTTTAAAATTCCTAAGCGTTGGCAGTTAAGAGACGAATTTCATGTTACATACTTTCAATCAACAAGATTGTAATATGCAAATTAGAGGAGTCGGAAGTCAAGGAGTCGGTGGAATCCTAAACTGAGGAGTCGGGGTTGGTGGATTTTTGTACCTACTCCACAGCCCTGGTAAAATTGGCCAATCATAACTGAGAGCATCTACCAGCCTGTATATTTCATCATTCTCTGTGCAGGAGCACATGGCAAAATGGACTAAAGTGGGGTAGTACTGAGTAGAACCAACTTCAACCAAGCACCCATTTATGACTTGATGCAAAGTCACTAAGGGAATTTCAGTTAGGCACATTTTGCTTTAGAGCTCTGGACTGCTGCACCGTGGGAGGGAGACCACTTTAGGCATGAAATGGTTGTCACCTGAAACAATCATTAAAGAGGAACTTTAAACAAACATACTGTAATTAAGTTACATTAGTTATGTTAATTAAAATAGATAGGTAATATAATCTCTTACCCACCCTGTTTTAAAATAACAGGCATATGTTTGTGATTTCATAGGGGCAGCCATCTTTTGGTTGAAAGGAGGTGACAGGGAGCATGAGACACAGTTCCAACTGTCCTGTGTCCTGATCACTCTTCCCAGCTGCGCACACTAAGCAACAAGAACATCATCAGAAATTCCATCATGCTTTGCACAGCATCAGGGGAAAAATGACTGGGCATATTTCTTTGACGGGGCGAATCTTAGCTTCTGTGCAGCTAAAAATGAGGCTTGGGTAAGAAAAACAAAGTTCTGATGCTGTGAAACTGTTTAAGAAATACCAAGCCTTTTCAGTGCTGCTGAGTAGATTTTTAGTCTGGAGGTTCAATCTCCAGATCTTCCCAAAGCCTATTCCAATTTAAGTTTTCCTTTCAGCAGCTGGGGATATGATATATGATTTTTTTTTATTTTATTTTTTTTGCTGGAAATGGAATGAACAGATTTGTTCACTATCTGTTCTAAAGATGGATGAGGAACAGTTAAATTGGAAAAGTTTATTTCTACTATAAGAACCTTATTATGTGGCATTCGTTTGCAGATTAATTTCATTTGTTGACTAGCATTGCTGTTTAACAAAACCAGTCTCCACATAGCCAAATGCAAAAGAATCAACAACAGAGTAAGCAGAACATTATTCTCTGTGATTAAAACAAACATCAACAGTGACTGCATTTGCATCCTTGTATCACAGTGCAGAAGTGGCAGAATGTTCCCCTTCTCATTATTGTGCTCTACATACAGGTATAGTCATGTAGCGGTTTACCATCCTTCTAAAGTCTGAACACCTGTTTCTCATTTGTGACGTAAATACACAAGGACATTAGAGAGTCTTTTACCTCCTCCCGCTCCTTCTCTTGTAATTAGTTCAGTTTCATAATACTCTACCCGACAATGAAAAGCTGAAATACAGGCAAAGTGCTATTACGTTAGGCAGCTCCAGCTCTTCCTTTCACTTAGCAAATTCAAATGAGTCTACGATATCTGTCAAAACTACTGAAAAGATGCTCTTCAATGCTGGAGGGGCTTGTAAAGCATTGGAGACAAGTGTTATATTACGGCAGTGAAGACTTTTCTCTTGGAAAGGTTTAATTAGGCTGCTCGGAATTTGTTCATGGACTTGGCTGGAGGTTTTGCTACATGTTTCTACAGCAGGTGTTGCTAATTTGATTTTCAAAGTCATTTAATAGACTGAGTATCTAGGATAAGGGCATGTTTATCACTGCAGATTGTGTTCTAAAGCAATATAGAAGTAATGGTAACTTGATCAAAGCATTGTCTTCCATCTTTTTTTCTCCATTTTTACCAGAGAAACGGTGGGAAATTTTAGAGCTGTAAAAGGAAAATAGGGGATACAATCATATTTTAAATCATATACATTTTATGTAATGTAAATGGGAGCAGTTTGCCTAACTGGGACGGAAATTATTTTGATCTTTGAAAACCTGGTCGGTCAAAGAGTATGGAGGTGTGTCTATAAAATAACAGGCCTGAGAGTAAGAAACATTTTCACTGAAACATTTACAAAAATGATTTGTCTCCTTCAGTATACTCTCTTCCTACACCACACCTCGTGACATTGGTCAAACATTCATCAAAGCCGTGCCAGATGTCAGTCTGCATGAAGCCTTTCATAGACTGTCGCAGCTTTCTCCATGACCTCATCTGATTCAAACACCTTGCCTTTCAGTGCACTTTTTGCTTTTGGAAACACAAATTACATGGGGCAAAATTGGGTAAGTATGGAGGAGAGCCTACACAAATACAAACAATTCTCCAAAAAATTGCCACAAGCTGATCCGGGTGTTAAGTGGAACATTGTCCTGATGCAGGAATTATTCACTCACAGCTCTGGCTTCTTTCTCTTCTCAGGTTCTCTCTCTGATCAAATGCTGTAAAAGTGCTAGTTGCCTGCAAAACTGTCCATACGAACATTACTGCCATTCAGAGGCACAAGCTCTTGAAGCGGAATATAACCCTGCATTTCAACTTTGCTCTAAAACATTATTTACAGTATATTATATGCAACCAGCATTTTTTTTTTACTAGACCAGCATTGGAAGGGTTACACAGGGCTTTAAAGTTCCTTTAGATTTCTGCAGACGCATCCGAAGCTGAGATAGATACATTTTGTTTACATAATGTATCTAAGTGTTGAATGTGACTCATCTCTCTCACTGAGAAGGAGCTTGGACGACAGCCAAAGAGTGTGTAACTGTTTATCAATAGATACATGTAACTAAATAGAATGTATCTATCTGAACTTCTGCATATCTCTCCAGGACCTTTAAACCTCTGTGTTTAACCCTTCCAATGCTGGTCTAGTAAAAAAAAAAAATGCTTTTTGCATATAATATGTTGTAAATAATATTTTAGAGCAAAGTTGAAATGCAGGGTTATATTCCGCTTTAATGTATGCTCTACCACAGTCATTGTTTAGTGTACCTATCATCACCTAAGACTTATTTTACGGGAAGAACAAATATTATGTATAAAGGTTTTGGGATGAGAAAAGAAACTGACGCAAACACAAGGAGTACATACAAACCTTGGGCAGACAGGGTGCGGGCCCACATTTGTACCTGGGATCAGTGTGCTGTAATTTCAGTTATTATTCTTACAATAAATTGTCTGTCTGCTCCACACAATTCTGTTAATGAGGTTTGTTCAGCTGCTGATGTTCTTGGACGCTCTGGACTTTTATAATCTTTCACATTTTCTTGATCATGATTGAAAGGTTTGTGCCGCTCAAAATTTTGAATGTCTCTTTATGAAATTATAATTTTTTGTCCTATTAAGTTTTTTTCTTAGACACACCTCTTATACTCACCTCCTTCCTGCCATCCTATATGTCAACAGGTTCTTAGATGCTCTAGTTTATGCCATGCTGTTGACAACTGTGATCTCATATGCTGAGATAAAGCAGCTGATTGATGCTCCACTAAGCATTAAGGTAAATGAGTAGTATTTTGAAACAAGAGGATACAGCCATACAAAGCAGGTTGTGGCTGTCAGCAGTGATGCAAAGCATTAATCGCGCTCTGGGAAGGAGATAGTTCTGACCAGAGATTTGATTTAAATACAATCTTTTGACAACCCTAGTTCCAGAGTTAAGGCTCGTCCACACATCTGACTAAGGTCAGACGAGGCGGCCAATAACGACCACCTCAGCTGACAATCAGGCATTTGTACAGCACCAGATGACCCCCAACCAGCGAGCGATCCATCTGACGGATCTACCCAAAACCACCGTGATGTTGCGCATGCATCGCTCGCTGCCATCCCCTCCCCCCCCCACACACACACACATATAGCAACACAGTGCATTGTCAGTGACACAGCTGACAAGCATGTGTGCAGCCAGGCCCAGCAATGTCGCCCAAGAGGATCAGCTCCTGATGCCAGACAGGCAACATAAATTGAGCATGTGTACACAGCTCAAGTCTGCTGCACAAATATGGAGGTTACTTTTTATTAACAAATATCTTAATGTGAAACTAGTCTTTTGTTGTACAAAAAGCTGCAGGTCAATTCTACATATTGCAAGGATGCAGGGATTTTATCTGATTGCCATCTGGAGTCGGGAAGGAATTTTTTCCCTATTGGGGGTAATTGGACCATGCCTTGTAAGGGTGTTTCGCCTTCCTCTGGATCAACAGGGATATGTGAGGGAGCAGGCTGGTGTTTTTCTTTGTTCTGTGGTTGAACTCGATGGACGTATGTCTTTTTTCAACCCAAATAACTATGTAACAGGATTTACATGCAGGTGATTGTCTCACTACACCACAGTGCCCAATATCTATATCTAAAACTCCTAGGTATGGCATCCAAATTTATGTTTGTTTTTAAACTTATTTAAATCGGGAGAAAGATGCACTGTGGTTTATGTGTCTGATCTGTTTACACACTTTATGTAATATTATTGATTTATACTTCTTGATAACATCTGGGATTTTGTCTATACACATTTATGAGTGCCTATGGTTTATCAATTTTACAGTTTGTCAAGTTATAAATATTATATTTTGTTTAACATTTTGTTAATATACAGTTGTGTACCCCAAGGGCTTTTTTTCCTCCAAAGGGGTGCAGTATAACTGTTGCTGTTGGGCCAAGAGACTAAAAGTTTTAAGATTTGTTTACAATCCAGTTTAAAAAAAATTGAAGTGCTGTGCAAATGGTAAACTAAGTCAGAATGCAATGCGTTTTCAAAATATTTAATGCCTAGATTTTATTGAAAAAGATAGATCAATCAAATGCTGAAACTGAAAAATTGTATGGTTTTATGAAAAACATTTGCTTACTTCTGAGTTGGTGCCAGGAACATTTCAATTTGCATGGGCAAATAGTGAAAGAATTACATTCTTCAATGTAAAACTGGAAAGAATGTGTTGATCCGAATGTGAACCAGCCCTCATAAAGTCGAAGTTAAATTCTTCATTTCATACAAAGTGACACAGAGTAACACTTAAACAATTTCCTGAGTTGTGTTGATGATGATGTCACTTTTCACTGAGGGGCGCGTGTATGATTGCGAACAACTGTGTGTAAGTGCTGCTGCATTTATTCTTGTATGCAACTCAACTCTAGTATACAAGTCAATTTAATACAAACATTACAATTGATTTTGTATGAGGGTTAGGTGAAAACCTGAGGGAACTCATTTTTTGATCCAGTCACATTAACAGGGGCGCCTCTAGCCATTTTGTCACTCCAGGCGAGAAAACCTGTGTCTCCCCCCCCATGGAAAATAATCGTAATGAGGCAGTGTTTCACCAAAAAATGGTAATGCGGCAGCGTTTCACCAGAAAATACACGTATTGCAGAAGCGTTTCATCAGAAAATAATCGTATTGCAGCAGCCTTTCACCGGAAAATAATCATAATGAGGCACCGTTTCACCAGAAATTACACTTATTGTGGCAGCGTTTCACCACAAAATACACAATGCGGCAGTGTTTCACCAGAACATACTCAATGCGGCAGCGTTTCACCAGAAAATACACATAGGCAGGGCTCCACTTTCATGAGGCAAAAAGTGGGACAGAAGGAGGCACAGGGGGACTGAATATGGCACACAGGGCGACATAGGGAGGCACACGGGGACAGAAGGAGGCATAAGGGTCAGAAGAAGTCACAAAGGAGGACAGAAGGAGGTGCAAGGAGGCACACGGGGGACACAAGGTGGCACAATGGGAAACAAAAGGAGGCACAATGGGGGACAGAATGAGACACAAAGGAGGACAGTAGGAGGCACAGGGGGACAGAAGGAGGTCCACAGAGGGGCAGCGGGCGGTCCAGGGGGGGACAGAAGAAGGCATGAGGGCCAAAAAAGGACAGTGGGAGGCACAGGGGGACTAAAGGAGGCACACAGGGGGACAAAAGGAGGCACAAAGTGGGGCAGAAGGAGACACAAAGGGGGGCAGAAGGAGGTACAATGGAGGACAAATTGAGGCACAAAGGGAGACAAAAGGAGGCACAGTAGGAAAGGAGGCACAGGGGGACTGAAGGGGGCACACAGGGGACAGGAGGAGGAACAAAGGAAACAGGAGGAGGCATGCTGGGGGACAGAAAAAAAGCACAAAGGGGCAGAAGGAAGCACAGGGAGACAGTAGGAGGCACAGAGGGGAACAGAAGGATGCACAAAGGAGGACAGAAGGAGCCACAAAAGGGTGACAGAAGAAGGCAGAGGGGGATGTAAGGGGGCACAGGGAGACCGAAGAAGGCATAAAGGGGCACAGAAGTAGGCACAGGGGGACAGAGGAAGGCGCAGGTGAGAGAAGTGGCACATGGGGACTGAAGAGGCACATGGAGACAAAATGAGGCACAAAGGGAGACTGAACGAGGCACATGAGGACAGAAGGAGGCAGAGGGGGACTGAAGGAGGAATAGGGGGGCAGAGGTAGCACAGGGGGACAAAGAAAGGCACAATGGGACATAAGGAGGCACAGGAGGACAGAAGGAGGCAGAGGTGGCACAGGGGGACTGAAGGAGGCAGATGGAGACAGAAGGAGGCACAAAGGGAGACAGGAGGCATAAAGGGAGACAGAATGACAAACGGGGTCAAACATGGCACAAGGGACTGAAGGAGGCACAAGGAGACAGAAGGAGGCACAAAAAGGACAGAAGGAGGCACAAAAGGAGGGGGGGGGAGGATGTACAAGGCACAGAGGGACACAATGGCAGCTGCCTTCAACTTGCGCTAAGCAGATGCATTAGAAGCAAGTAATAGAACACCCATGGGGGTGGGGCTTAGTCAGGGGGCATGGCTCCGTAAAGGGGCACGGCTTAATCCAGCAACATGGCGCCCCCTGGACCAATGGCACTCCAGGCAACGGCCTGTACTGCCTATGTCTAGAGGCTCCCCTGCACATTAATATCACTTATCACCTTTTTTTCATAGTTATCTTGTCTTGGACCATGCACAATAAGGGAAAGAGGCGCCCTGATTTGAATAAAAGCTTTTAAAACCAGTTTAAAAACGAAAAAGAAAAATGAGGTATCTTACCTCAATGACAAAATCTCTGTAAACTTACAAAAGATTTTTATTTGAGCACAGGCAACGCGTTTCGCGGGTCTGAGCCCGCTTCCTCAGGCCAATACAGTGCCAAATGACAGAAATCATGTAGCATAGGGAGCCTCTGTACTGTATTGGCCTGAGGAAGCGGGCCCAGACCCGCGAAACGCGTTGCCTGTAGTGGTGCTCACGCTTACGCGTGGATTCACGACCATTTTGATGCATTCCGCCTCGGACACGCTAAGCCGTGAATAGATTTTCAACCACGAAAATCTGCTTCGGCTTCGCGTGAATGCAGACAGAAATCCGCATTCACGCTCGTGAAACCCGGCGCTGAAGTCGTGGTTAGCGGAAATGCGTCAAACTATGCGGAAGTGACACATTGCAGGCCAATCAGAGTGCCCCAGCCAGGCCCTAGCAACCAATCACAGGAGGGGAGCTATGCCCTCCCCTCCTGAATATAAAGCGGCGGCCATGATGGAAAAGCTCTGTCCTTGCTAGACTGTGGTGCTGAGAGGATTATCTCCAGGCCATTGTTGTTTGAGCAAGTGCATTTATTGTGTTAAAAACAAAGCGGTTTTTTTTGCTAACACTGCTCTTATACTGTACACAGTTAGCTAGTCAGTGAGTGATTGCTGTAGTTAGTTGTAGTCAGTGTAGTGTAGTGGGAGTGTGGGAGTCTAGTGATTATTTAACTGTGTGTAGTGCAGGCAGGTTCAGTGCTGCAGTGTAGTCAGTGTAGTGGGAGTGGGGATTATCTGTGTGTACTGCAGGCAGGCAGGTTAGTGCAGCTGCAGTGTTCACTTGTATATTCCAGTGACATTTATACACTTGTACTATTTGCAGGCAGCCAGTCACACCACCGGCCCCGCCACTCTCTGCCAGCGCTGTTCATTCATTCTGTCAGTGACCTTGTGCCGTGCCCAGTGCCCACTGCTCGCTCGCTGGCATATAAGCATCTCATTACACAGTGTGACATCCTTGTGTGCCCACTGCATCCTTCAGTGACCTAGTTGTATATCCAGTGCCCACTGCTGTACCCACTGCATCCTTCAGTGACCTTGTACTGTGCCCACTGCATCCTTCAGTGACCTAGTTGTATATCCAGTGCCCACTGCTGTGCCCACTGCATCCTTCAGTGACCTAGTTGTATATCCAGTGCCCACTGCATCCTTCAGTGACCTTGTACTGTGCCCACTGCATCCTTCAGTGACCTAGTTGTATATCCAGTGCCCACTGCTGTGCCCACTGCATCCTTCAGTGACCTTGTACTGTGCCCACTGCATCCTTCAGTGACCTAGTTGTATATCCAGTGCCCACTGCTGTGCCCACTGCATCCTTCAGTGACCTTATACTGTGCCCACTGCATCCTTCAGTGACCTTGTACTGTGCCCACTGCATCCTTCAGTGACCTAGTTGTATATCCAGTGCCCACTGCTGTGCCCACTGCATCCTTCAGTGACCTTGTACTGTGCCCACTGCATCCTTCAGTGACCTAGTTGTATATCCAGTGCCCACTGCTGTGTCCACTGCATCCTTCAGTGACCTTGTACTGTGCCCACTGCATCCTTCAGTGCCGTTGTACTGTGCCTGGTGCATCCTTCAGTGACCTTGTAGTGTGCCCACTGCATCCAGTGATTCATTACTAGCAACATGTCTGGCAGGGTTTCGCGGGGTGAGAGGAAAGGGAGTTCAATTGCCTCAGCCACTTCTGGGACTGCTCCACGTCCAGGGAGAGGACGCCCAGCTGTACGTGGTCGTGATGCAGCAGAAAGGGGGGCAGCAAAGCCTGGGCCGAGTCAGCGGACGCCATTGTCCAAATATTTTAAAGTTTCTGGTCCCCGTGTGGTGGTTGAGCAAATGGAACCTGACATACTCATGACATACACACTACTACCACCAGTATGTTGGCATGGTCCTTCTGTGCTGCTGCTGCTGAACTGAACGCCCGCTTTGTCCTCCTCCTCCTCCTGACTCTGTCGCTACCACGGTACCACCAATGCACTCTGTCTGCGTTATCACTGCCCGGGTCACCGGGTGCATTTAATTTTTTGTCCAGCACTATGACACTGTGCTACTACTACTACCACCAGCATATGTTGGCATGGTCCTTCTGTGCTGCTGCTGCTGCTGAACTGACCGCCCGCATTGTCCTTCGCCTGACTCAGTCGCTTCCCGCTGCTGCACTCTGCGTTCACACTGCCCGGGTCACTGGGTGCATTTAATTTTTTGGCCAGCACTATGACACTGTGCTACTACTACTACCACCAGTATGTTGCCATGGTCCTTCTGTGCTGCTGAATTGACCGCCCGCTTTGTCCTCCTCCTCCTGACCCACTCGCTTCCACCAATGTACTCTGTCTGCGTTAACACTGCCCGGGTCACCGGGTGCATTTAATTTTTTGGCCAGCACTATGACGCTGTGCTGCTACTACTACTACCAGTATGTTGCCATGGTCCTTCTGTGCTGCTGAATTGACCGCCCGCCTTGTCCTCCTCCTCCTGACTCAGTCGCTTCCACCAATGTACTCTGTCTGCGTTCACACTGCCCGGGTCACCGGGTGCATTTAATTTTTTGGCCAGCACTATGACGCTGTGCTGCTACTACTACTACCAGTATGTTGCCGTGGTCCTTCTGTGCTGCTGAACTGACCGCCCGCATAGTCCTTCTCCTGACTCAGTCGCTACCACCACTGCACTCTGCGTTCACACTGCCCGTGTCCACTGACAACTCTGCTGCGATGTCATTGCTAATTGCTGCTGCTGCAAAAAAAAAAAAGAACAAATTACAAAAACCTCTCTGGGGCCTTTTTGGCGTCAGCCACTCATCCTCCTCCAGCGGTACCTTCGCCGCCAAGTGCCATTGGAACTCGCCTTCACCTCTTTGATTGCTTAACGCGTATATCCCTTTTTAAAACCACGTATTTCCAATTAATAGCCCCATTTACAGTGGTGATTTGTCTTTAAAAGCCATTAAAAAAAAAAAAGTATGTTGTAAGTATGTTGAAGTTATGTTGCCCCTTATCACCTCGATAATCCATGCAATTTGGGGGATTGTAGCATGTATGGGGTCTTTGTTATTAACGTTAAAAGAAAATCCGCCTCCGGGCGGGAATCCACGCGTGATTACGCCATTCGCGGCAGAAAATCCGCGTGGTTGCATGGACGCGGACGAAAATCCGCATGCGGCGGGGCCGAATGCGGATTTTTTTTTGCAACCACGCGGATTGCCGAATTTGTGGATGAGGCACATCCGAGCATCCCTGGTTGCCTGTGCTCAAATAAAAATCTTTTGTAAGTTTACAGAGATTTCGTCATTGAGGTAAGATACCTCATTTTTCTTTTTCGTTTTTAAACTGGTTTTAAAAGCTTTTATTCAAATCAGGGCGCCTCTTTCCCTTATTGTGCATAGTTATACCCCCGTACATGTTTGTCCGAGGGGTGGTGACAGAACACCCGTTGTTTTACCACGGTTAATGTTTTGTCCATCCTTTTTCATCTAAGAGAGCGACCGCAACCAGGTCCGTCCAGGACCACCCCGAGTGGAGTCGGGTTTATGGTCTCCACCTGCTTCCTGTGGTCGGTTGCCCCTTGCAACCCTCCTTTGCGAGTAGCCCTTTCAATCAATTGATTTCTCCACACACCTACTATTGACATACTGCACTATCGGGCTCCCTTTTTTGTCTCCTGTATTTTTTTCCATAGGGTGCCAAGACACCCCAACCACGATTGTCTTGGACCAGTTCTTTACCTACTTTTTTGTCAAAAGACTTCCTTTTGTTTGCGCAGATGCATGGGTTGGAAGGCATCTGTAGAGCAACTGACACACTTGCAAGTTATGTTAACATTTAACAAGACACAAAGGCTTAGTGTAAGTTGCACCTTAGAAAAGCTATCTCTTTGGAGGAGGCTGATGGATATCAGTTTCCTCAAAAAAAGAATCCTGTTCTTTTTCTTTCTGTGCGAGCTAATGGACACTTCGATCACTGCTCATATGGCTGTTGAATGTTATGGTGGGTGGGGATTTTTCTTTAGCAGTTAAAAGATAAGATTTATAGGCCGGGCCACTGGAAGCTTTTATGGGTCAATAACAATGTACAAAGCGTTGCAAGTCTTTTATATATCCGTTCATTGCACAGCTCCACCAGCAGCACTATGGGAAAAAAAATCAATAATGGCTATCACCATGCTTAATAATATGGCATGCTCCCTAAATACTCAGTTCCTTTTACCAAAAAGCCATGTCCATTCCAAGGAGGAATAAACCATCCATCTGGAAGGAATCTGCCACTGAAGTGTGAAGATGCCAGAACAGATGTAAGCTATAATGAATAATCTGGAAGAACATTAAGCATAGGTATGTGACTCACATTTAAGCAGATCACTAACACTGGCAGGCCTACCTTTCCTACTTTTTATTAGATTATTCCTCTTGCCATGCTTGGACAGTTTCAGCACTGCAATCATGATTAATGCATTTGTCTTCAAAAATAACTCCAGTGTAATTCTGCCTTCCCCAGAGGCTGTCACGGTGCACATTTGCAAGCTGGCCCAAAATTGTGCTCACATTACTTCACACATTAAATAACCCACTAAGCCTTTTATGTCATTGCAAGAAAAAGCAAATGCTATTATTAGCAATGGAGAAAGGCTGTCAAAATCTGGGTATTCAACTCCCAAACAAACAAATGAAATATTATATACTTCCTCCACACGTACATATTTATGTTATATACGAACAAAAATACAGAGATTGTGCTACACTGGCAAAGATTATTAGGCAGAGTATTAAACCCATAAACAGAGTTGTTTAACCACTTTACCTCCCTTGCTACGCTTATCTACTCCCCACAAAACTTTACTTGAATCTCAGGGGAGTAGATAGGCGTACTTGTGGTAAACAGTGTGCTGTATGCCCAATAAGCTATCTGATTATGTATATAGGGTATCATTTTAACCGTGACAAGTGAGAGAATAGATTTTGTGGTGTTTGACAACTGAGGGATAAGTCATGTGATTTTTTTTACCGGAAAACAGAATGAAAAGCAATAAAACTGTTATTTACATGTACTCTATACCCCTAAATAAATACTAGTAGAAAAAAACAAAAGTGACAGCATTGAAAAGAGAATACATAGTTACCCTAGGGACTTAGCTTTTAGAATATGTATGCCATGAGAGTGTATTACTGTTAATCATGAAGATAAGGGCTTTTTAATTACTGATAGAGTACAATGAGAAAACAAAAAACACAAACCAGAAACTAATATATTATCGCTATACATTGTACTAGGAACATTATTTAAATGTTGAGATAACCAGGACAATTTAGCAAATACAATGTGTGGGTTTTACCTATGGTAACATTGTTTATTTGAAAACTATAGTGCATGGAAATGGAGAAATAGTGTATTTTTTCTTTTTTTTTCTCATTTTTCCCTTTAAAATGCACAGATAATAGCATAATTACTAAAAGCAAATATCACCCTCACAAAGCATAATTTGTGGCAAAAAAAACAAGATATAGATCATTTACATCTGATGAGTAGCAATAAAGTTATTGGTGAATGAATGGGAGGAGCGCTGAAATGTGAAAATTGCTCTGGATTTTAAGCAAAAAACCCTGTGGAGCTGAAGTGGTTAATCTGTTCTAGGATTAGATGGGTACTTTTAAAAGGAAATATCCGTCAACGCTTAAAAAAAAAAATCTTATACAACTTATTTATTAGGTTTAATTCTATAGGATGTGCATCTTCTTCCTAATAAGAAAAATATAAAATATATACAGTTGAATAATTTGCACTTTTTGGAGGGAACCAATAAGAGATACATTTGCAAGAATAAGAATGGAGAACGGCTATCTGCTGGTTAAACTGCTATCTGCTGGTTATGACAGGCAGAAGTATGTGCCATATTTCACGGTTGATGGTATATAAAGCTTTAGTTTTATTTTTAGGGGTGCTCGAATACTCCTTTTTAAAATCTGAATTGATTCGGATCCGGATACCCAGATATCCGCATCCGAACTTTTGGGTATCAGAGTAGAATCGCATATCCGAACCAAATATCCGGTGGAATTCGGATATCCATACAAAACCGGAAATGGCCTTTAAAATGCTTCCAAAACGTTTTGGAAGGTAAAAAAAAAATCTCTCTCTCTCTCAATATCCTAACTAACTATCCGCACGGATTTCAGATTTCCACATGGAAATCAGAGTTTGTGCGGATAATGCTTTTCGGATTTACACAGATATCTGGAATCCAATCCAAAGTTCGGATAGTGTAAAAGTTTGGATTATCTGGGTAGTTCGGATAACCGAATATTGGATGAGCACCACTGTTTATTTTATTTTTTAAACCAACACTGAAGTGAAAAAGGTTCCAATTTCGGTACTTACCTGAGGAGAGGGAAGCCTATGGATCCTCCTGAAAAAAAGCCCTTCTTCTCGCCATTCCAGCGCCGGGACCAACGCAAGTTCCAGAGCCAGGACATTCACGCCTGCGCATTAGCATGGAGCCAAGCGGGCTTGGCTTTTTCCACAGAGCCCGAATGGCAGCTCCATGCTACTACGCATACATGAGCACTCTTGCCCATGCGGAATGGGGGCGAGCCCGAGGAACTTTGTAGGTCCTAGTGCTAGATCGGAGGGAAGGAGAGGGATAGTAGAAGCTTCTGAAGGATCCAGTTGCTTCCCTCTCCCAAATTAAGTATCTACATTTTTTTTACTTTTGAAGTCTCAGACATTCATAACTTATTTATGAAACAGGTTTGTGAAAAAAAAAAATCACTAACTGTTCCCTTTAATTCAAACATGACATAGATGAGCTACCTATGCCATGTTTGTTTTAAAAGTTACCATTACATAAGCGAGATGGAATTATTATTTCTGGGGTTGCTATCCTGCACATTGTGCTACCCATTTTGTGTAAAGTGTTCCCTTTAATTCCATGAATTGTACCAGATGATTCCACCTGTGGTAGTTGTGGACTAACCCAGGGAGTAGACTACAAGTGGTCGCCAGGGGGCTACTTTTCTGCCTGCGATTGCCAGGTATCGGCCACATCAGTGACGAGGAGAACTAATACTCTACAGGAGGCTACTGCTGAGCTCAGGTAGAGAGAAGAGAAGGTTCAGCTAGATTTGGGCAAGAGGTCAGAGCTGGTGGCAATCAGGCATAGACACCTTTAAAGTGTACCTGTTTTCTAACAATACATCATACGTTGTCAAAACAGCATACATGTAATGTGATATTCTCCTTTTTAATAGAATCAGTGTCCCCTTGCGCGCTCGCTCGGCTGCGGGGCTTGGTCCTCGTTTCGCTCGGACAACTTTTTATCTTAACTCTATGTCGACTTGGCTATTGGACATTGCACACCAGGACCCAGGCTGCTAATTCGGGTTGCAAGGTTAGTACTGCTGATTGGTGGAATGGGGTTTATTTATGGCATGCATGACTTTGCACATGCTCAGTGGCATTTGTATGCCATTTTGATTGGTATGCTGAAATGTTGGAACTCCAGCAGTGGAACTTGAAAAATAAGTTAAAGCAGTCCTGAATATATGTAAGGATTCCCTAGTGGTAAAATAATGCAGAGATGCTTTCATAAATTAATGTCTCCTCAAATCCAAGAGGATTCCTGTTATGCCATCTGCCCATCTGACACACTATCTTGCTTCTGGAGCAGGGAACTGTTGAAATCTCGCAAATCCCTATTTGTTTTGGAGACCCTAAAGCCAATCTCCAGCAAAAAAAAAAAAAAATTAAATAAAATTAAAATAAAAAACACCAACGTTTAACAGTTTGGAAAAAGGTTAGAGAGCGTCTTACATATTTTCTCGGCTGTCTGTTTCCCCATGTATGAGAATTTTCCTCACTGCCTATCCTGACAGTGTGTAAACATGCATATCTCTCAAACATGCCTAAGCACAGCAATGAATAAAACATCTTCCCCTAGAGTGGCATTACAACATCTGTCAAATTTATACTGCAGCTATAATTTCCTCTTCCCAGGAAACCTATAGGGTTCATATTTAAGTCATGGAGATTCCAAGGACAGGAAGTGAAGGAACATCTATCGTAACAAGAGACAGAAAACAGGAGCGATCAGACGGACGTTCATTCACCATTCCCTTCAAAATTAAGACAATAGTTGTCTGGAACTGGATTTTAATTACCCCTATTTAAACCAGCAGTTATACAACTTGTGTAGGCCCCTTCCCTGACATTCTTTTACAGCTCAGGTGGAGACTGCTTCATGATGTAGCTGCCCACTTTTTTCTCTAGCGGTAGAGGGCATAATGTCCCAAACCTTCATGGCACTAACCACTTGGACTAAGTATTTGGGTCAGCAAAGCCCAGCATAGTGTTAACTGTTCGGGCTGCAGCATCACTACAAAATGGATTCCTATTAGTTCACCATTACCCTCATGTTTTAAAGAGAACCTGAGGTGTGTTTTATAGTAACAGAGGCTGGTCATTGTATGCAGACCCAGCCTATGTGTCCTAATAGCATTCTTAAAACCCACCTCGGGTTCTCTTTAAAGCAGTGGCTGTAACTACTTCAAGACCGCTCCACGCCAATGGGCGTGGCTGCTGCGGCGGCAGCCCCAGGACCGCCTAACGCCAATTGGCGTCAAGTCCTGGGGCTGCAGTTTGCAGGAGATCACGCGCAGGGTGCGCGCGCATCTCCTGCTCGGGGGGCAGAGCTACGCCCTGCCTTCAGTGTCCGAGTGGCGATTGCCGTCTATTTACATGTACAGCGCTGCGATCTGCAGCAGCGCTGTACTGGGGACAGCCGTGTGACACGGCTGTCCCTCTGGGGCACTTGAGAGCGATCAGCTTTCATAGGCAGAAGCCTATGACAGCCGATCGCCATGATTGGCCGGCTGGTGAAGGGAGGGGTTTGGGGAAAAAATGAAATAGTCAAAAATAATATAAAAATGTATAAATAAATATTTATTTAAAAAAAACACGGGGGGGGGGGGGGGGGAGAACCTCACCAACAGAGAGCTCTGTTGGTGGGGAGAAAAAAAGGGGGGGGGCAAATCACTCGCTTGGCCTTAAAGCTGCAGTGGCCATTTTACTAAAAAAAGGCCTGGTCTTTAGGGGGGTTTACCGCTGTGGTCCTCAAGTGGTTAATCAGATAAATCATGTTATCTGCAGACAGCGGGAAGTTGAGGAACAAGACTGGAGGTGAACCAAGTTTCTCCTACACAATACGGTCACTGGAATAAACCAATGAAAGGGATCATAAGGTTTTACTTCCAAACAATGGAAACTTTATCTGTGTTGGCCTTTGCATAAAAGCAAGAGGAAAAAAAACAAGAATATATTAATTTAATAAGCATCAAGATCAGAAAACTTCATCCTATAGCTTAGCCAAGTCCCACAATCACGATTACCTGGCAGGAAGCAATTGCTACTACTCACATTGAAAATCAGCTACAATGTAAAGAGAACCAAGTGCAAAGGGAACAAGAACAATTTTACTTACCTGGGGGTTTTCCCCACCCCCTGCAGTCTATCAGCACTCTTGGTGTCCTCCCGGTCTGATCTATTGCTTACTGCACATGCGCTGTACCAGGTCATGCGCCTCCTCCACTGCGCTCTCATGGGAAGGAGAGTTCTGCACATGCGCAGTTACAAGTCTGTATGAGGAAAGTTCTGCACATGCGCAATTACAAGTCTGTATGAGGAGAGTTCTGCACATGCGCAGTTACAAGTTTGTATGAGGAAAGTTCTGCACATGCGCAGTTACAAGTTTGTATGAAGAGAGTTCTGCACATGCGCAGTTACAAGTCTGTATAAGGAGAGTTCTGCACATGCACAGTTTCAAATCTGTAGGAACTGCCAAGGAGAAGAGGACAGTGATGATTTTGCACCCAAATGCAGACTGGCAATATGCACACTGAATATAGAGCCGCTACTGTTCTCACTACCATGTAGTAATCAAATTCAACAACTTCAGGAGATGCGAAAAGGCAGGGCACCAGTAGTAATGCTCAATTCAACTTTTAATCCAGTAGGTACAGCAAATTTACAGCAAGGGAGTGTACAAGTGGCCTCTGACCTCTTGTACACTCCCTTGCAGTAAATTTGACGTACCTACTGGATTAGAAGTTGAACTGAGCATTACTACTGGTGTCCTGCCTTTTCGCATCTATTGAAGTTGTTGATCTGTATGAACTGCGCATGTGCAGAATGCTCCTGATTGAGGTGGTGTGACAGCAGCACAGAGGAGTGGAACGGGAGGACACCCAGGGAGCTCACACTACAGGGGGGCTGGAAGAAGGCCCAAATAAGTAAAAATCCTCTTGTTCACCTCATCTTAGGTACACTGTAAAAGTATATGTGCGTTTAGAAAAGCTGCCTATAGGTCACATGTGCAGCATTCTGTTGTACAAGTACAGATGTTCTGGCTGTGTACAAGGTGGCAGTTTACCATGAAAATATATATATATATATATATATATATATATATATATATATATATATATATATATATATATATATATATATATATATACACACCATTATACTGAAAAACACTTTAAAAAACCATAGCAACCTCAATTCCCTCTGCCTCACCACCCACATAAGAAATATTTTATAGTGCATTATACTATGAGGAACTGCAGTCTTCCCTGTTCTCTAAGCTCACTGCAGCTCGCTGACATTAACACAGTAGAAAGAGTAGAGGAAGTAGAGTTCAATAGATTACACCGATCTTACTTTCAACGCAATGACACTTGAATGACCCATATACATAAAAAAAAATGCTAAATGACATTAGTATCCAACAGTCCTTGCATGATGAGATGATAAAATAAACGATGCTTGCCTTTTCACTTTTTAGTGGGGTACTGTGCGCTGCGGCGGCTGGGAAATGTTCTGCTGCGTTCTGACTGTCGTCTCCGGGCTGCTGACCTGGCTGCGTCTCCTTCTGCTGGGAGGCGTCGCGCTGCTCTTTCTCCTGATCCTGTTTGGATTCAGACTCGGGGCCCGTTTCTGTGGTCATGATTAGTTATTTTCTGCAGACAAAAAAATTAAATTATATTATATATGTGGTTTATCTTAATAAAACAATATAGCTAGAGAGATACATAGCACTGAAATCAACAAAATACATTCATGTAGCTTTCAGTCACAACTACTCAAGCACAGATTGGAATAAAACAACGTGAATACATAATTAAAGTAAGTCTAGCTGGAAGAAGCTTTTAGAACTCATCATAAATGTTTCATAAAAACAGTGTTCATGCGTTTGGGCACTGATTAATAATTTAAGGTAAAAAATGTTATTACTGCAGCATATTAAACCATTATGCTTTTCTGGTGATGGGCACTTAAAAAAAATTAAGACAAAAACATTAATAAACCCATAACCTCAAAAAGTATTGATAGGATGTATATTTCACACCCCACAGTAAAATATACGCAACTGAAACTTTATAAAGAATAAAGTGGCATCTATCTATCCATTTGGAAACACAATCCACGATTGAAAATGTGTGAAGTGACATATGACATGATGAGATAGACATGCGTATGTACAGTGCCAAGCACACAAATAACTATGCTGTGTTCCTTTTTTTCTTTCTCTGCCTGAAATAGTTAAATATCAGGTATGTAAGTGGCTGACTCAGTCCTGACTGGGTCAGGAAGTGACAACAGTGTGACCCTCACTGATAAGAAATCCCAACTATAAAACACCTTCCTAGCCGAAAATGGCTTCTGAGAGCAGTAAAGAGATAAAAAGGTTCAATAGTTCATAGATTTTAGCTCTAGCGTACTTCAATGAATGTGTCATTGAGCAAACACAATAGAACAGTTAAAACTTAAAAAGTAGCTTTAAATTTAAAATAAAACTGTGGAATATCTTAAAAAGTCATTTTTTAGGAGAAGGAAGAGAGATACAATTGTTTATTTCATTAATTTTCGCTTCAGTTGTCCATTAGCTACCTTTAATACTCTGGAACCTGAATGGCTAAATGCAAAGAGTTACATTTTAAGATACTTTCACACTATATAGGTCTGGGTTTTTTTTATTATTATTTTCACGTCAGACTCTCTTTAAAACAGAAGGTATTTGCAATTATTCAGGTTGGAGTGAGCATATGTCGTCTCCCTAGATGCATCACTGCTGAACATGCAAATCATCCTTTGTTGTCACTGAAAGCTAGCGACACCTCCAGAACTGCTGGAATGCAATGTTTTGTCAGCTTGTTAATTTTACAGACCCATACTAATCCAACATGCATACAGACTGGGTGGTCCTCTTCAGTGCATGCCATGGATTAATATGCATTGTGGGAGACCTAATATGCTCATTCCCGCATGAATAAATGCAATTGCCTTCTGTTTTAAGAAGGTACATTTCTGTTTAGCATTGCGTTTTTTGTTAGAGGGCTTTTTGGTCCTTTTTTTAGCCTCTTACAACTTAGTAGTTCTGGTTCACCATGAGCTTGCTGGGCAATCTGTAACCCAGAAAACAAGACCATGAAATTCACCAGGTGTACAAAGGAAAGAAGAAGAAAATATAAGGCCCACTACGAGATAAGGCCACAACAACACAAAGAAGCCCCTATCCCTATCTGCCTTAAGTGTTGTGCCAAGGCTTCATAACAGCCTATGATTCTTGGTATTTTTCTATCGATTAAGGGACATTGAAGGGTTACTCCTTTTCCTTAGCTAGTGTGCAACTAAGTTTCTGAAAATTTTCATCAATCACACAACTCATCTTGATAAAAAAAAATCCCTTTGAAGATTTAACTTTTATCCTAGCCAGAAGCCTTCTACTACCACTGTGTTCCCGACATTTGATTTTTGTGTTAAAAAAAAGGATAAGCACACTCCAGTGCGTCAAAGCACAACACAACAGTTCAGCAAGTCACATCCAAGTCCCCTGCCAGGATCTTAAAGTGAACCTGAAGTCAGAAAAAAAATATGAGTTTTACTCCTGTGGGGCTTCTACCAGCCTCCTGCAGCAGTCCTGTGCCCTCGCAGCCAATCACTAATCCTCTGGTCCCCTGCTGCCAGCTAGTTTCGTTTTTGCCGACAGGTCCGTCAGGACTGGCCACGCGTAGCTTTTACCGCATTCCCAACTGCAATTAGCGCTATTGCGGGCCACAACGCGTACAAAAATACGCGTTGCCGCATATCTATGCGTTCGTAATGCGGCAACGCGTATTTTTGTAGTTGCGCTAATTACAGTCGGGAATGCGGAAAAAGCTACGCGTGGCCAGTCCTGATGGGCCTGTCTGCAAAAACGAAACTAGCTGGCGGCGGGGGACCAGAGGATTAATGAGTGCCTGCGAGGGCACAGGACTGCTGCAGGGGGCTGGTAAAGCCCCAGGTGAGTAAAAAGTGTCCCTTTAAACATTCCAAAAGGGACATAAAACAATAGAAGAAGAAAGAGGGATCAAATAAGAATAAATATACGGTGTGAATAAACTTTACTACTAGGGATGCTCGTTCAGATTCTGCGGAAATTACATTTCCGATTTGGAAATTGCATTTCCACATTGATATTCGGAAATCAGTAATGGAAGTGCGGTAGGCGGATTTTTTGCGGAAATCGTGGAAATTTCCGCTGACTTTAACATCAATTTTCTCAAAAACTACAAGGTCTTTTTGAAAGATTTTTTTCCCTCTTGTTCAATAAGACTTTGTAGTTTTTGAGAAAATCGATGTTAAAGTAGGCAGAAATGACTGCAAAAATCAGCATTGGAACCGCTATGCGGTATGACACAGACTTTAGAGGTTAATAGCAAAGCCCCCATAGGTGCTAGAAACACCACATTTTGAGGGAATGTTAAGAAGACAAGTGGGAACAAGAGGTACAAAATTTTCAAAAAGACCTTGTAGTTTGAGAAAATCAATGTTAAATTTGGCAGAAATTACCGCGAAAATCCGCATAGGAATGCGGAAATCGTTATCGGTAATTGGCAATGCCAGATTTTCAGCGGAAACGGAAATTGGCCTTTCTGACCATCCCTATTTACTACACAAAGAAATATTTTGCAGGAAAATATTTTATGTTGCTTTTTTCTTTTCTATATTTTAAGTGACGTTTCATAGTTGTTGAGAAATTTTTTTTTTTACAGTTTTATCTAGATCACCTCTATACATTAGGATTGAAGCAACTATTATTTTAGCAACTTTTTTTTTAGCTTTAGGTGTGGAAAAAAGAAAAAAAATCCTGCATTGATCAGCTAAACACTGATTCAAGAAATTGAGCGTTTGGAGCACTCTGTACACACAAAAGTACACCTAACAATGTATTTAGATGGCATAGTTGGGTGAAAAGTGAAATCTGAAGTAAAAAAACGGAACTTCCTGGAATAATAAAAACAAACCATAGCAAGCTGAAAGGTAAAATGGGTTTATAATTTCAATAACCTATCTATAGCAATTCCAGCTTAATATAGGGCTGGAAAATCCCAGAAGCCCGGCAACCAGGGCTCCTTAAAAGCAAAAGCTGGATCCTAACTTGTTTTTCTGTAATTGTTGTCGATGGATCTGGCTCATAAAAATGTCATACAGGCTCATGGTCTGGACGTAATGGCTCAAGGAATTATATATTCATTTTCCTAGCCCGATTTAAGCAAAATACCCATCAAGGCTAACTTGAAGGTTATATACAGGGCTGTGGAGTTGGTCCAAAAATCATCCGACTCCAGTTTATGAAACCACCGATTCTAGGTACCCAAAATAGCTCCGACTCCTTAGCCTAATGTTTACAAAGGCTATGGATTTGGTTCAAAAATCATCCGACTCCAACTCTGACTCCTCAGTTCACTGAAACCACAGACTCCGACTCCTAGACTGACTCCTCGACTCTGACTCCACTGATATATATTTGCTATAGCAAATATTAATCAAAGTATTGGACAAGCACCTGAACTCACGGGTGAAGAGTACAGGCTGGAAAGTATGACGGAGCCAAGTAGCAGAAAAGAATCGGGTACTTCTGTGGCAGCAGCAGTGTGGAAGCAGGAGATTGATACAAGAAGAAAAGGGAATCTGAAGTGAAAATAAGCTTATGATATAATGATTTGTATGTGTAGTACATCTAATGCTAGGTACACACCATACAATTTTGTGTTCGATAGATAATTTCCGTCATGTCCGATATTATTTCTGATCGGTTTTCAGGTCGATTTCACATAAAAGTGAATGGAAATTTATAAGAAAAGATAAGAGAATCGAGCGGGTAAAAATCGACCGAAAAACGCGTGTGTACCTAGCATACGAAATAAAACAAATAGCAGCAGAGATATGAGTCTAATATTGTTTCTAGTACAGAAAGAGTTAAGAAACTCCATTTGTCATCTAAGCAAAAGAGCTTATCTGAACTTGCATGAAAGCAGGAAGTAGACAAACTGTTACAGCTGATACAAATCCTACAATAAATCTGCAAACAAATGTTTTTTCAGGCTATTATGCTGTTGCTTATCTTTTAGAGCAGAGAGGAAGTTCTGAGTTGAGGTCCTCTTTAAGTAGACTGAAGAATGACTTTACATCTGAATAGAATGGCATGGGAGAGTCTGCACAAACACATAAGGCAGGGATCCACAAACTTCCTACTGGCTCCTTATCCACCTGTATTATGCATTAGCAGTGGTGACAACTGTGGTAT